>NW_026975132.1:0-167914 GCF_030014295.1 Loxodonta africana | reverse complement strand
CATTTGAACCTCTAAGCCTTTGGTGAGCGGCCGAGTGCTTAACCATTGTACCACCAGGGGACCTTAAGTACCTTATACTGTTGAGTCAATTCTGATTCATAGTGACTCCATCAGACAGTAGAACTGCCCCATGAAGTTTCCATGGAGCCACTGGTGAATTCAAACTGCTGACCTTTTGGTTAGCAGCTGCATCCCTTAACCACTATGCCACTGCCCTGAAACAGCTTTCAATACATTCAGGAGGATCGGCGTCATAGAGTATGTTATCTGACCACAATGCTATGAAATTAGAAACCAATAACAATAAAATATCTATAAATTTTCCAAATAGTAGAAAATTAAACAGTGTACTTCCAAATAATTCTTGGTTCAAAGAAGAAATCACAAAGGAAATTAGAAAATACTCTTTTTAGTATAATAACATGTTTCTAGTGAAGGCTTACATAGCAGTTTAGGTTCTCATTCAACAATTTCTGCACAGATTGTTCAGTGACATTGGGTACATTCTTCATGATTCGTGAACATTCTCAATATTTCTGTTATGGTTGTTCCACTTTCATTAATCTAGTTGCCCTGCCTCCTTGCATTCTTACCTTGGTTTTAAAGTAATTGTTGACTATTTGGTCCCATAAAGATGATTTTTTATAGGATCACAGTCGTCATGGCTGGTATTCTTTATTTTAGGAGCCTATTTATCTATTATTTAGCTAAAAGATAACCTCAGGTCTAGTTTCAGCTCAAGGTTTAAAGAGTATCTCAGGACAGTAGTCCTCCATTCTCAACCAGTCTGGTTTTTGTTTAGTTTTTTATGAATTTGAGGTTCTATTCCACGTTTTTCTCCCATACTATCAGGGTCCATCTACTGTGGCCCTGATAAGAATGGTCGGAGGTGGTAGCCGGGCACCATCTAGTTTTTTTTTTTTTTGGTTTCAAGGTAGATGAGGTCATGGCTCATGTAGACTATTTGTCCTGTAGACTAGTTTCTTCTTTGAGCCTTTGGTTTCTTTCTTTCTTTTATTCTGGAGGAGTAGAGACCAATAGTTGTATCCTAGATAGGCAATTGCAACCTTCCAATAATCTACTTCCCCTGACTCTTACATTCTCATCTTTGTTTTAAAGTAATTGTTTACCATTTGCTCTCATATAGATGATTTTTTTAAAGCGGCACGTTACTTATGAGAGGTATTCATTATTTTGTGAGCCAATCTGTTATTTCGCTACTGGGATTAGTTTCAGTTCAAAGTTTGAAGAGTATCTCAAAGCAGTGATTTCAGGGAGTCCTCAAGTGTGAACCAGTCCAGTAAAAAAAAAAAAAATTTTTTTTTTGCCCCCCTCTTTTTTTGTATTTGATGATAAATATATATTTTTTATTTTGCTTTAAGTGAAAGTTTACAAATCAAGTCAGTCTCTCTGATAAAAACTTATATACACCTTGCTACCAAAACTAAACCCACTGCCATTGAGTCGATTCCGTAGAGCTTCCAAGGAGCACCTAGGTGGATTCAACCCACTGACCTTTTGGTTAGCAGCTGTAGCACTTAACCACTACTCCACCAGGGTTTCCTATACACCTTGCTAAAAAAAACCTTACTACATACCCACAATTACTCTCCCCCCTAATGAGACAGTCTGCTCCCTCCTTCCACTCTCTTTTTCCGTGTCCATTTCGCAAGCTTCTAAGCCCCTCTACCCTCCCATCTCCCCTCCAGTCAGGAGGTGCCAACATAGTCTCAAGCGTCCACCTGATCCAAGTAGCTCACTCCTCACCAGCATCCCTCTACTGCCCATTGTCCAGTCCAATGCATGTCCGACGAGCTGGCTGCAGGAATGGTTCCTGTCCTGGGCCAACAGAAGGCCTGGGGACCATGACCACCAGGGTCCTTCTAGTCTCAGTCAGACCATAAAGTCTGGTCTTTTTTATGAGAATTTGGGGTCTGCATCCCACTGTTCCCCTCTCCCTCAGGGGTCATCCACTGTGTTCCCTGTCAGGGCAGTCATCGGTTGTGCCCAGGCACCATCTAGATCTTCTGGTCTCAGAACAATGTAGTCTCTGGTTCATGTAGCCCTTTCTGTCTCTTGGGCTTGTAATTACCTTGTGTCCTTGGTGTTCTTCATTCTCCTTTGATCCAGGTGGGTTGAGACTCATTGATGTATCTTAGATGGCTGCTTGCTAGCATTTAAGATCCCAGACGCCACTCTTCAAAGTGAGATGCAGAATGTTTTCTTAATGGATTTTATTATGCCAATGGACTTAGATGTCCCCTGAAACCATGGTCCCCAAACCCCTGCCCCTGCTTCGCTAACCTTTGAAGCACTCAGTTTATTCAGGAAACTGCTTTTGGTTTAGTCCAGTTGTGCTGACCTCTGCTGTATTGACTGTTGTCCTTCCCTTCACCTAAAGTAGTTCTTATCTACTATCTAATTAGTAAATATCCCTCTCCTACCCTCCCTCCCTCCCCCCCTCATAACCACAAAACAATGCATTCTTCTCAGTTTAAACTATTTCTCAAAATCTTATAATAGTGGTCTTATACAATATTTGTCCTTTTGCAACTGACTGATTTCACTCAGCGTAATGTCTTCCAGGTTCCTCCATGTTATGAAATGTTTCACAGATTCATCACTGTTCTTTACCGATGTGTACTATTCCATTGTGTGAATATACCATAATTTATTTATCCATTCATCCTTTGATGGGTACCTTGGTTGCTTCCATCTTTTTGCTATTGTAAATAGTGCTCCAATAAACATGGGTGTGCATATACCTGTTAGTGTAAAGGCTCTTATTTCTCTAGGATATATTCCGAGGAGTGGGATCCCTGGGTCCTATGATAGTTCTATTTCTAGCTTTTTGAGGAAGCGCTGAATAGATTTCCAAAGTGGTTGTACCATTTCACATTCCCACCAGCAGTGTATAAGTGTTGAAATCTCTCCACAGCCTCTCCAACATTTATTATTTTGTGTTTTTGGATTAATGCCAGCCTTGTTGGAGTGAGATGGAATCTTATTGTAGTTTTGATTTGCATTTCTCTAATGGCTAATGATCGAGAGCACTTCCTCATGTATCTGTTAGCTGCCTGAATGTCATCTTTAGTGAAGTGTCTGTTCATATTGTTTTCCCATTTTTAATTGCGTTGTCTTTTTGTGGTTGAGTCTTAGCAGAATCATGTAGACTTTAGAGATCAGGTTCTGGTCGGAGATGTCATAGCTGAAAATTTTTTCCCAATCTCTAGATGGTCTTTTTACTCTTTTGGTGAAGTCTTTAGATGAGCATAGGTGTTTGATTATTATTAGCTCCCAGTTATCTGGTTTCTCTTCAGCATTTTTAGTAATGTTTTGTATTCAGTTTATGCCATGTATTAGGGCTCCTAACGTTGTCTCTATTTTTTCTTCCATGATCTTTACCGTTTTAGACTTTATGATTAGGTCTTTGATCCATTTGGAGTTAGTTTTTGTGCATGATGTGAGGTACGGGTCCTGTTTCATTTCTTTGCACATTGATATCCAGTTATGCCAGCATCATTTGTTAAAAAGACTGTCTTTTCCCCAATTAACTGACACTGGGCCTTTGTCAAATATCAGCTGCTCTTATGTGGATGGATTTATATCTGGATTCTCAATTCTGTTCCATTGGTCTATGTGTCTGTTGTTGTACCAGTCTTTTTTATCTACTGTGGTAGTATAATAGGTTCTAAAATCAGGAAGAGTGAGGCCTCTCACTTTGTTCTTCTTTTCCAGCAATGCTTTACTTATCCGGGGTTTCTTTCCCTTCCATATGAAGTTGGTGATTTGTTTCTCCATCTCATTCAAAAATGCTGCTGGAATTTGGATCAGAATTGCATTGCATATATAGATGGGTTTTAGTAGAATAGACATTTTTACAACGTTAAGTCTTCCTATCCATGAGCAAGGTATGTTTTTCCACTTAGGTCTTAGGTATGTCCCTTTTGGTTTCTTGTAGTAGTACCTCATAGTTTTCTTTGTATAGGTCTTTTACGTTTCTGGTTAGATTTATTCCTAAGTATTTTATCTTCTTTGGGACTACTGTGAATGGAATTGATTTGATGATTTCCTCTTCAATCTTCTTTCCGTTGGTGTAGAGGAAGCCAAATAATTTTTGTATGTTTATCTTGTAACCTGATACTTTGCTGAACTATTAGTTTCAGTAGTTTTCTTGAGGATTCTTTAGGGTTTTCTGTGTATAAGATCATGTCATCTGCAAACAGACATATTTTTACTTCTTCCTTATCAATCTGGATGCCCTTCATTTCTTTATCTAGCCTAATTGCTCTGGCTAGGACCTCCAGCACAATGTTGAATAAGAGTGGTGATAAGGGGCATCCTTGTCTGGTTCCCGTTCTTAAGGGGGATGTTTTTAGAATGTCTCCATTAAGGATGATGTTAGCTGTTGGTTTTGTGTAAATGCCCTTTATTATGTTGAGGAGTTTTCCTTCTATTTCTATTTTGTTGAAAGTTTGTATCAAGAATGGGTGCTGGACTTTGTCAAATGCCTTTTCTGCATCAATTCATAAAATAAAGTGGTTCTTGTATTTTGTTTTATTTATATGGTGGATTACACTAATTGTTTTTCTAATATTGAACCATCCTTATTTACCTGGTATAAATCCCACTTGGTTGAGGTGGATTATTTTTTAGATATGTTGTTGAATTCTATTGGCTAGAATTTTGTTGAGGATTTTGCATCTATGTTCACGAAGGATATAGGTCTGTAATTTTCTTTTTTGTGTTGTCTTTAGCTGGTTTTGGTATCAGGGATATGCTGGCTTCATAGAATAAATTAGGGAGTATTCCATCCTTTTCTATGCTTTGAAATACCTTTAGTAGTAGTGGAGTTAAGTCTTCTCTGAAAGTTTGGTAGAACTCTGCAGTGAAGCCAACTCTTTTTTGTTATGCATTTATTTAGTTGTTCTACTTCTGTTTGTGTTAGTTTAGGTAGGTAGTGTGTTTCTAGGAATTCATCCATTTCTTCTAGATTTTCAGATTTGTTAGAGTACAATTTTTCATAGTAATCTGATGTGATTCTTTTAATTTCAGTTGTGTCTGTTGTGATATGGCCCACCTCATTTCCTTTTTGGGTTATTTATTTCCTTTCCTGTATTTCTTTAGTCAGCCTGGCCAATGGTTTATCAATTTTGTTGATTTTTTCAAAGAAGTAGCTTTTGGGCTTGTTAACTCTTTCAGTTGTTTTTCAATTATGCTCTAATTTTTATTATTTGTTTTCTTCTGGTCCCTGAAGGTTTCTTTTGTTGCTCTCTTTCTATTTGTTCAAGTTGTAGGGACAGTTCTTTGATTTGGCTCTTTCTTCTCTTTATATGTGTGCATTAATTGATATAAATTGACCTCTGAGCACTGCTTTAGCTGTGTCCAAAAGGTTTTGATAGGAAGTGTTTTAAGTCGCATTGCATCCTATGAATTTCTTTAGTCCCTCCTTAATGTATTGTATAACCCAGTCTTTTTTGAGCAGGGTATTGTTCAGTTTCCAAGTATTTGATTTGTTTTCCCTAGTTTTTCTGTTATTGATTTCTACTTTTATGGCCTTATGGTCTGAGAAGATGCTTTGTAATATTTCAATGTTCTGGATTCTGTACAGGTTTGCTTTATGACCTAATATGTGGTCTATTCTAGAGAATGTTCCACGTGCACTAGAAAAAAAATATACTTTGCAGCTGTTGGGTGGAGTGTTCTGTATAAGTCTATGAGATCAAGTTAGTTGGTTGTGGCAATTAGATCTTCAGTGTTTTTGTTCAGCTTCTTACTGGATGTCCTGTCCTTCACTGAATGTGGTGTTTTGAAGTCTCCTACTATAATTGTGGAGTTGTCTAACCTCACTTGTCAATTCTGTTAGAGTTTGTTTTATATATCTTGCAGCCTTGTCATTGGGTACATAAATATTTAATATGGTTATATCTTCCTGGTAAGTTGTCCCTTTAATCATTATGTAGTGTCCTTTTTTATCATTTGTGGTGGATTTAACTTTAAAGTCTATTTGGTCAGGAATTGATATTGCCACTCCTGCTCTTTTTTGATTGTTGTTTGCTTGATATATTTTTTCCATCCTTTGAGTTTTAGTTTATTTGTGTCTCTAAGTCTAAGGCATGTCTCTCGTAGGCAGCATATAGACGCATCATGTTGTTTTATCCAGTGTGTGGCACTCTGTCTCTTTATTGTTGCACTTAAGCCATTTACATTCAGCGTAATTATAGATAAGTGTGAGTTTAGTGCTGTCATTTTGATGCCTTTTTCTGTGTGTTGTTGACAATTTCATTTTTCCCTTTCCTTTTTTTGTGCTGAGAAGTTTTTCTTTGTAAATTGTGTGTTCCTCATTTTCATAGCAGTTGAATTTGTTTTTGCTGAGTCGTTATGTTTGTCTTGGTTTTTTTTTTTTTTGAAGTATGGAATTGTTAGACCTCTTTGTGATTACCTTAATATTTATCCCTATGTCTCTAAGTAAAAACCTAACTTGTATCATCCTATATTGCCTTGGTTTCCTCTCCGTATGGAAGATCTATGCCTCCTGTATTTAGTCCCTCTTTTTTGATTATTGTCATCTTTTACATAAAGACATCAATGATTCCCTGTTTTGATCATTTTTTTTCATTAATCTTATTTTGTTTTTGTGATTTCCCTATCTGAGTTGATATCAGGATGTTCTGTTTTGTGACCTTGTGTTGGTATCTGATATTATTGATTTTCTGACCAAATAATTTTCTTTAGTAATTTTTATAGCTTTGGTTTGGTTTTTGCAACTTCTCTAAGCTTGTGTTTATCTGTAAATGTCTTAATTTCACCTTTCTATTTGAGAGAGAGTTTTGCTGGGCATATGATTCTTGGCTGGCAGTTTTTCTCCTTCAGAGCTCTATATATGTCATCCCATTGCCTTCTTGCCTGCATGGTTTCTGCCGAGTAGTCTGAACTTATTCTTATTGATTCCCCTTTGTAGGTGACTTTTTGTTTATCCCTGGCTACTTTTAAAATTTTCTCTTTATCTTTGGTTTTGGCACATTTGATAATATATTTTGGTGATTTTCTTTTGGGATCTGTCTTGTATGGGGTTCGATGAACATTTGGATATATATCCTTTCATCTTTCACAATGCCAGGGAAGTTTTCTGCCAACAGATCTTCAACTATTCTCTCTGTATTTTCTGTTATTCCTCCCTTTTCTGGAACTCCAGTCACATGCAAGTTATTCTTCTTGATAGAGTCCCACATGATTCTTAGGGGTTCTTCATTTTTTTTAATTCTTTTATCTGATTTTTCTTCAATTACATTGGTGTCAATTGACTTATCCTCCAACTCTCCCATTCTCCATTCTAATTCCTCGATTCTTCTCCTCTGACTTCCTATTGAGTTGTCCAATTCTGTAATTTTATTGTTAATCTTTGGGATTTCTGAATGCTGTCTCTCTGTGTATTCTTGCAGCTTATTAATTTTTCACTACATTCTTGAATAATCTTTTCAATTTCTTCAACTGCTTTATCTGTGTGTTCCTTGACTTTTTCTGTAGATTGCCTTATTTCATTTCTGAGGTCATCCTTGATGTCTTGAAGCATTCTGTACATTCGTTTCTTATATTCTATATCTGGCAACTCCAGGAATGTATCTTCATTTGGGAAAGATTTTGATTCTTTGATTTGGGGGTTTGTAGAAGCAATCATGGTCTGCTTCTTTATGTGATTTGATATCGACTGCTGTCTCCAAGCCATCTATGAGTTATTGTAATGATTTATTTTATATTTGCTTGCTGAGTCTTATCTTCTTGTTTTCTTTTGTTTTGTTTCAATGCACCCAGATGGACTACTAGAATGAGCTAACTTAATTGTTGGAGCTTTTGAATTGCTTATTCCTGTTACCAGCTGGTTTGAGCTGTTACCCAGTATATGAGCCGATGTGTCCATTCACTATGCTTGAATAGAATCAGCTCAGGTGTTCTGATAGTGGGTCAGCTAGTGTGTGGTGTAGGCTCTCTGCTACTAACTTAGAGGAGTAGTGGTGATGGTTGTATGTACTGGTTTCTTGTAACGGCAGGGGGTCACACTCTGAGGAGGGCAGGGTGTGGACAGCCTTCCCCCAAGTGCCAGTGAGGAAAGAGCATCTATGTTCTCTAGAGTGGTCTGGTGGGTGGGCTCTGCAGCTGTACCTTAGGCACCCAATGCTTGTACCTCTAAAAATTGGTAGGCATTGCTATCCTCTAACCCCTTTAGCAGCTGGTTAGGTGGTGTGGATGGAGCCTCAGCCCTCAGTTCCATGCTACAGATCAGTGAGGTCTCTGTTTAATAGGTAGAGTGGTCCAAAACTTGCCTTCCCACTGCTCAGCTACAACAATTACAGCTGATCTCTAAAAGAATTGCCTTTGCATTAAAATAGCCACCTGGTTCCAGGTAGGGGTGAAAGCCAAAGACTGTGGAGCTCTTATGCCTGAATGGCGCTTGTTCTGTAATGCTATTCCAGTTTAGAGAAATCAGGAAAGGATTTTTCATCTGATTGTTAGTTGCTGCTTTTCCAGGCCAGGAGAATGGGTTAGAAAAAAAAAAACCTGCAAAGCACTTCAATCTCTGGCCCAGGGAATTCCAATGTTAATGAAGCCGGCTGGGGCAGGGAGGGGAGGGATCAGTTAGATCGGAGATAGTAAATTAGATAAACTCACTTCTCTTGTTTGGTGAGGACAGTTTTATCTGAGATTCCGGAGGAGTGTGTAGCCCGTGTGCATGGGCTAGGTCTCTGTGGAGATTGCCCAGGGGGTTAGCACTGCATCCCTGTTTGCCTTGTCTCAGGAAGCCACGATCATCTCCATAGCTCTGCTTCCAAGACTCCGCAAGGGTTCAGGTCTGGGACGTGGCTTGCCTGGCTCTGGAACTGGTCGCTTCTTCAGCGAGCGGTTTCTCATTCCCCTGAGGCCTCGGGGCTGGGGAAAAGCTCACCTGACTCCGGGACTGCACCCTCCTTCAGTACGCGGATTCTCACTTCCCTATTACTCAGGTCAATTCCCTAGTTCTCAGTTTGATGGTCAGCGTTCCTAGATTGCCATGTATGTAATTGCTTCACTTGTTTTTCTGAATCTTTGTTGCAAGAGGGGTCAGCTCGAGCTTCTGCACAGTCAGCCATCTTGGTCCCCCCCCCAATTTTTTTAGATGAGTTGAAATTCTGTGCCACATTTATCTCCCATGCTATCAGAATCCATCTATTGTGGCCCTGATCACAAGGGATGGTAGTGGTATCTGGCACCATCTAGTTCTTCTGGCCTCAGGGTAGATTAGCTCGAGGTTTGTTTAGACTTTGTCTTGTAGGCAAGTTTCTCCTTTGAGTCTTTGGTTTTCTACATTGCTTTTTGCTGCAGATGAGTGGAGAACAGCAGTTGTATCATGGAAGGCCACTCACAAGCTTTTAAAACCACAAACACTACTCAGCAAATGAGGATATAAAACATAACTGTATGAACTATATCATGCCAAGATGTTCTATGAGACTCTGGTCCTAATAACTTAAAATCCAGAAAACCAATCCTGCAGGTTTCATCTCAGCGTCCTCTTCCTCTGAAAGGGTGATCTGACCTTCTTTATTTTCCACCATGTCGTGTGCAACATCAAACACACCAGAGGGTGTCATGTGACCATGATGGACCCCAGTTGACTGCACATAGGCCTCCTACCTCACTTGTACCCACTCAAGGACTTCTGCACCTTATGGCGACTCTCTTTCCTTTTGGTGGATTCTACTGCGTAAAAGTGTACTGACACCTCTTTCTGGAATGATCAAGTAACTTCTTCTCTGTACTACAAATGGATCCCTTGTAGCCTGGCCAGTCTGCTTTATATGTTCAGTGTAGCATTATTCCCAACATGATGACCGTACTTTGTAGTAATTATGTACTCTTTTTTTGGCAGAATGGTGGTTGGCCTTCTTTTATATTGTAAAATACCACATATTTTACAATATAAAATGTGGAGATCCAGTTGTCTCAGCATCATTTGTTGAAGGGACTATTCTTTGCCCATGGAATGGGCTTGCATCATTGTTGAAACAAATTTTATATTAAATACAATATTTAATAATTCATGCTAGGTTTCATAGGTTTCTTTTCCTTTGGTTTTGAATATTCTTTTTCTTGTTGCTTTGTTTTCAGCAATGACTCCCTATGCTTTGTGCCTTCAGTTCTCCTAGCCATTAATCTGCTCTCTATCTTTGCGTGTTGTAGATTTTCATGTAAGTAGGATCACGCAATAATTGTTCTTGGGATTTCAGTTACTTCATGCATAACAATGTTTTCAAGGTTCATCCATTTATTGCAAGTAATAGAACTCCACTGCTCTTGTGGCTGCATAATATTGCATGTATGTATTTGTCATGTTTTGCTTATCCAATCATCTTTTGATGGACACTTGGGTTGTTTCCACCTTTTTCATTCAGTGAATAATGCTACAATGAACGTGAGTGTCCAAGTACCTGTTTTCTTACTTTCAGTTCATTTGTGTACATGCCTAGGAGTGGAATTACAAGGCATATGGTAATTCTGTGTTAAATTATTTGAGGAGCCACCAAAGTGTATTTTACAGTGGCTGCAGCACATCATATCCCCAGTAGCAATGCACTCCCCGTTTGTCCATATCCTCACCAAATCTTTTTTTTTTCCTTGTTTGTTCGTTTTTATTCTGGCAACATCCATCGATGTGATAAGGAATGATACCTCTCTGTCATTTTGATTTGCATTTCCCCACTGACTGATAATGTTGAACATCTTTTCATGTGCTTACTGGCGATTTGTATATTTTCTTTGGAATAATGCCTTAAAGTCTTTTGTCCATTTTTTAAGATG
Source organism: Loxodonta africana (assembly GCF_030014295.1). NCBI lineage: Eukaryota > Metazoa > Chordata > Mammalia > Proboscidea > Elephantidae > Loxodonta > Loxodonta africana. The sequence continues at coordinate 157,081 of NW_026975132.1, read as the reverse complement.
GGTTGTTGGTGTTTTTGTATTTAGCTCTAGGCAGTCTATATATCAGGATATGAAACCCTTAAGCAGAGTAGAGATTCCGAGTACATTCTCACAATCAGTAGTTGTCTTCACTTTCCACTTTCTCGATAATGCTCATTGGTGCACAAAAGATTTAAATATTCACCAAGAGAAATTTATCTATTGTTTCCTGTGTCATATCTACGAAGATGTGGGAAAAAATCCTAAAATATAACTCTGGGTTATACTTCTAAGGGTTTTATGGTTTTAGCTCTCATATTCAGGTCATTGATCCTTTTAGAGTTAATTTTTGTATTTGATGTAGAGTATGTGTCCAACTTCATACTTTTCCATGTGGAGATCCAGTTGTCCCAGCATCATTTGTTGAAGAGACTATTCTTTTCCCATGGAATGGGCTTGCATCATTGTTGAAACAAATTCGGCAAAGATGTATGAATTCATTTCTGGGCACCCTATTCCTTTAGTCTCTATGTCTATCCTAATGCCAGTACAAAACTGTTTTGTTTACTGTGTGTTTGTAGTGATACTTTAAATCTTGAAGTGTGAGCCCCATACTTTCTTCTTCTTTTCTAAAATTGTTTTGTATATTCAGAGCCCTGTGTGTTTGCAATATTTATGTTATACAGACTTGGTAGATATTCTTGAGTTCTTGCGTGTTTGTTTTTCTCTGTTTTACTGAATTTGTAAGTGGTAAGACATGAATTCTGGGAATTAGGAGAGAGTAATAGGAGATTCTCAGCATCTTGACCCAGGACTGAAAATTCCACATCAGGTTTGCATGAAGGAGATTGCCAGAAGGGCTGGTGATGAACAGAGCTGGGAGATCTGGGGCTCATTTTTGTGAGATCTATGTCATGGGTTGGAGAGAGAATGTACCCTGAAGAATCAAGTCCTCCTATGATGGAGAAAAGTGAAGCATGCTTGGCTGTGCCCTGGCTGCCATCAAGGGCACAAGGAGGGTCAAGGTAGCAGAGTCCATAGCATCACAGTTTTGGGAGATGGGTAGGGCCAGCATGTTCTCTGAATGAAGCTACTTTCCCAACATCACAGTGCTCATCAATAGTGTGGAAGTGTCTTTTTATAATAAGAACTCCCCACACAGCCATTTAATGAGACCATGGGTAAAGAGGTCTCATCACAGAGACAGATGTCAATCCTCTTCCTGTTCAAAAATATAAGAAGTCCTCAGGGGCTTCTCACCAGCTCTACCTTGTGGCCTCCGAATGGTGACTGCCAAAATCAGCAGAGCCTAAAGCTATTCCTCACTAAGTACCTGAAAGACAACAGTGAGGTGATGCAGAATCCATGCTCTAAATGTTGGTTGGATGATGGTTACACGATGGTATTTAAATTATAAATTGAAACGGGCAAGTTCCATTGCATGCAAATTACACTTCAGAGGAGATTAATTGCAACGGAAAGAATTCTTTTTTTTTTTTTTTTAACTGTGTCAATGCCTTATTTGTAACAGTAAAAGACTATACAATTTGAAACCATGGGAAGTCCCCGGCACAAAGGAATAAGGATCCGGCTAGTGATCGAAAGGTTGGTAGTTTGAGCCTACACAGAGGTTTCCTGAAACAAATGCCTGGTGATCTCCTTAAGAAACTCAATCACTAAATACCCCATGGAACACTGTTGTGAAATGCTTGGGATCACCATGAGTCAGAATTAACCCAACAACACCGGCTTTTTTTTCTTTTGGAACCAACCTGGGTTCCTCTTACTGACTCGTGACCTTGGATGAGTTGTTCCCCATATGTACAACGGGAATGGTCTCAAATCATGAGATAATTTTGACATTTAACTGTATCTTTAACAATCACTGAGAAAAATCTCGCATGAAATATTCAGCAAATGATAGCAGATACAAATATTATTGTTGTTTTGTGTTAATGTCCTAGTCCAAGTGAAGACAAGGACACTCTTTCTGTCTTTAGAAAAACACAGTTAACAGGGAATAGGAACACTGGAACAGTGACATGCAGTGCAGGGTGAGAGCATGATAAAGTCGTAATGGTTAGTGGGTCCTGCTCCCAGGGTGTTTGGTGTGGGGGTGCAAGAGTGGGCTAGGGAAAGAGCAGTGCAGTGAAAGGAGACGTGGAGGCACCAGGATTCATGGTCATATTCGGTCCCAGCACTGGAGTTGCTGTTGTGACAAAGGAAAAGTGCAAATGGAGGTGGAGGAAAGGCAACCAGGTGTTAGGTCATCCGAATTCCCTGCCTGGTCACTGGGAATCAGCGCAATGAATCTCAAGTGATGAGTGGCAGTATGGAAGGAGGAAATGGTAAATATTGGAAAAGTCCCTGCAGTGAATTTTATGTTCCTTCCCTCCAGTTGAGAAGTTTCCCAGTAGAGAACTTGTGAGCAGTTCAACCAGACCCCCAGGCCTCTGAGTACCCAGAAGTAAGAGACCCAAGGTGTCACTGACTCTCAGAGACTGTCTCAGGAATTCCTGAGAGACACCCTGCCATCCTCATATGCTCTTTCCAACACATGGAACAGGGTTGACATCCACTCTGTCTGAAATGCCCCCAGCAAGCTCAATAGCAGGGAATGGACCTTCTAAAGTGAAAGACATCCTCCAGACTTTCTTGAAGGACTGAGCCTTCAAAAGAGTGGTTTCGCCATCTGTTACCTAGTGTTTCTTTTCATGATGCACGGCATAAAACCCCTTTCCTTTTTTGCCAACATCCTGTTTCATTTTTCCCATCTGCCTCTTCATTCTCCCCTGGTGGGATGTCCTTGGTGGTATCAAGAGTTTACTCCTTACTTCTGCTCAGAGAGCTTGTCCCCAAGGGAAGCGTCAAATTTGAATTTCCAAAGGTTGAGGGGGTGGCAGGGTCTGATAACACAACACACCACCTCCCCACCAACTTACCTCCTGCTGAAGTCATCTCCACAGGCTTGGTCACTGACCACAGCTGTCTGGCAAGCTTCAGCATGTGAAGTCGCCACGTCCTGGACTCAGTATGATCTGGCTCCAACAGATGTTCAGAGATCCAAGGAAAGGAGGGAGAAGTTTCAATCTAGACAGGAGTAGAATGTAGGACTCAAGACATTCTACGGTGGGGGAGGGGCGGAGGGCATGTTGGGATGAGGAGACATTCCTGAAGGGGACCTGACAGGCAAAATGCTACAAAACAAACAAACAAACAAACAAACAAACAAACAAACAAACAAACAAAAACACTACCATCTGTTTCCTTCAAATTACATTGCCAACACAAGTGGTATGAACCTCTTAGGGCCATTTGTGGGTTCTTTCTCTTATCGACAGCACAAAGGCTGTACTCTAGACTTCTTATCAACGTATCTACTTTTGTGCCCCTAAACTCACCCTGCTCCTTAGCTCAAGGTGGTAGGTTCTTGCATTATTACAAGGGCACCAATACTTCATGAACAAAATTTGGGAAACGTTGTCTAATGAAGGCTGGGGTACATATGACAACAAGGAAACTCAGTGTTTGAAATTAGGATTGTCTCAGAAGTTCCATTGTGTTTCGAGTGTGTATGCACACAGTGCGTGTATTGACTTAGGAAATAATATTGGAGTCATTATTCCCTCTCCTTGAGTACAGAAAAGGTGACCCAGCTGAAGCTGGGCTCACAAGGGCTTGCAAGGACTCGCAAGGACACATCAACTGTGCCCCGAGGCATGAAGACAATAGCTAAGATAATCTTGGAAAATATCTTTTAGGGAGCCTTTTGGAAAAGCCAGAACAGAAAAGACTTTCCACTCTTATCTTTTTCTATTAGCATTTAGTGGATAGAAATTTGTTGGACCATTGAAGACCTGCCTAACTGTCAATACTGAAACCTGTACCAATGATTGTTGAGAGAGACAGTTCGCAATGTAGGATCACAATTTCTAGCCAACCTGTGAACAGGTGAAGCTTTCAGTGGTTTTGCCCATGTGGTAGTGTTAATATATACAGATGACTTCGTAATGTTCTTTGGACTCAGATAGGCATGGCTGTGGCAGCATGCTTGTCCATTTTCCCATTCTTGCTTATTCTGTAATATTTCCTTGGACTTGGGCAGACATGGCTCTGCCAGCATGCTTGGCTGCTTTTCAACTTTTGCCTCTTTGAATGTATGCCGAAAAAAACTCTTTTTGCTCTCACTAAACTTTGTGATGTTTTCACCTACAACAGTATGCATCATTGTTTAGGAAGCAGTCCTTGTGTCCCAAAATTCCTGTCCACTACTGAAAGCTCTGGGAGCTCCAGCATGACCAGCCTTACTCATGATCCTCTTTCCGGATAAGCTCCACAGCCTCAAAGGAAGGCCAGCAGCCTCTAGTTCCATGACCAAAAGTAGGTTCTTGTTATTTCTCAGGTTATTTTATTTTATATTTGTGTTTAAGTTTGTATTTCTGACAATGAATATAATTCAATAATTGTACATAATTATTTCAAAAGTCAGACAGTTCCAGATAGCTTCTTCAGTGACAGCTCTTCTCCCGGCACCTTTGTCTTGGCAACCAAATGTTGTTTTCACATTACCTAGTGTGTAGGCATTAAGGAAATAACACGGGCTGCCATGTATTCCTAATCACAACACAGAAGAAAAAGTAAACTGAAGTACATATATTGAGGACCTTTTCCTTAGGAGATCTCTTACATTCATTCCTAGAAGATTTGTAGAGCCAGGGGACACTGAGAGAATGATATAGTGCATGTAAAAATGCAAATACAATGTAGTAGGAAGTGCCAAAGGCAGGTGATGTGAAAATCAAACATTTCTTATTGCAAGGCAGCCTGGGATGTTTGAATGAACAGCAGGGCTGCCTGAGGCAAAACTGACCCTTGGGTGATGGATTTCTTCCTTTTTAGAGGCAGCACAGCTGTCTGCCCTGTCTGGTAGGAAGGCTGGGAGGTTAAGTCTGGAATCAGGGGTTTTACAAAGAGCAAGCTTGAGAGGGTTCACATGTCAATCGAGTTTATTTCTCATTTTAGGAACGGCCTCTTAAGCAGCAATCTTTGGATTTGGAGTAAGCGTGCATTTCTTAAATGGGAGTGTATTTGCTTAGGTCTTATATATCAGAAAGTATAACGAATCCTGGAGCTTTATTTGATTCCATAAATATTTTAAATTTTCTTTTTATTGTGGTCAATATATATGTAACAACACACGTGTGATTCCCACCTTCTTCACATGCACAATTCAGTGACACTGTGTTCATCATGTTGTGCAAGCACCACCGCCGTCTGTTCTAAGCGTGTTACTTTTTAAAAAATAATATTTTACTGTGTTTTAGGTTCCCATTCAACAATTTCTCCACAATTTGTTCGGTGACATTGGTTACATTCTTCGCAATTCTTGAACATTGTCCTTATTTACATTCTGGTTTTTCTGTTTCCTATAATCTCATTTCCCTGACTCTGACATTCTCATCTTTGTTTAAATTGTTGACCGTTTGGTCCCATATAGGTGATTTTTAAGGAGCACAGTGTTTACAGGTGATGTTCATTATTTTGGGAGCCAGTCTGTTATTCAGGTACAAGGTGACCTCAGGGGTTTGATTCAGTTCAAAATTTGAAGAGTATTTCAGGGCAGTGATTTTGGGGAGTCCTCAAATCTGAACCAGTCCAGTAAACTTGTTTTTGTTTTTTTTTTTAATGAATTTGAGATTTTGTTTTACATTTTTCTCCCATTCTGTCATAATCCATCTATTGTGGCCCTAATCACAAGGAATGGTAGTGATAGCTGGGCACTAGCTAGTTTTTCTGGTCTCAGGGCAGATGAGGCCGTGGTTTCTGTAGACTATTTGTCTTGTAGACAAGTTTCTTTAAGTCTTTGGCTTTCTACATTCTGTTTTGCTGCAGAGGAGTAGTAGAGACCAATAGTTGTAACTTAGAAGGCCGCTATCAAGCTTTTGAAATCCCAGACACTATTCAGCAAACTAAGAGGTAAAATATAACTTTATGAACTATGTCATGCCAGTGGACGAAGATGTTCCGCGAGACCCTGGTCCTAACACTTCAAATCCAGAAAAACAATTCCGTGAGGTGTTTGATTATATCTAAGAAATATTTATTACTATTTCCTCTATGTGATTTATTATATATATTAATATGCGTGCATGTTTACACCTATATACACACTTATGTATACTTATATATACTTATACACATATATGCCTACATGCATATATATATATACTCACATATATATTTTTTGGTTGTTTTTGCTTATCTTTCAAAATTGTGTGTTACATGCTATCACCAACAAGTTCTTTTTCCTTGTGTACATTTTACTGACATGGTTTGCCTTCATCAAGCTGTATACATTTCACTCTCATTTGGTGTTACTTTTTCCATCACCAGAAATAACAAGTGTTTACTATCTAGTGAGTGAATTTTCATTTTCCCCCACCCCATCTCTGGTAACACTAATGAGCATTATTTTCTATATATTTTTATTTGTTCATATCATTTCAAAAAAGTAATAACATACAATATTTGTTTTTTGTGACTGACTTATTTCACTCAAGGTAATGTCCTCCAGGTTCCTTCATGTTCCAAGGTGTTTCGGGAACTCCTGGATTACTGAGTAGTATTTCCTTGTACGAATGTATGACAGTTTACTTATCCATTAATCGATCGATGGGCACTTAGGTTCTTCCATCGTTTTGCTACTGTGAATAGTGCTGCAATGAAAAAGGTATCCTTATGTCTGTTCGTGTCACTTCTACCAGATTCCTAGGGCATATACCTGCAGTGGAATTGCTGGGTCATATAGCAGCTCCACTTCCAGTTTTTTGAGGAACCAGTAGGCTCTTTTGCAAAATGGCTGTATCATTTTGCATTTTCACCAGCAATGGACGAGGGGTTCAGATTTCCCCAGGACACCTCCAACACTTGTTATTTTCCATTTTTTTTAGTGTTTTTTTTTATCTTAGTCATCCTAGTGGGAGTGAAATGGTATCTCATTGTGGTTTTGATTTGCATTTCCCTGATGGCTAATGAAGTTGAGCATCTTCTCATGTGTCTGTTGGCCATTTGAATATTCCCTTTGGTGAAATGTCTTTTCATGTTCTTCGGCCAGTTTTTATATGGTTATTTGTCTTTTTGTTATTAAGTTGTAGAAGTTTGCTATATATTTTAGATATTAGACTCCAGTCACTTATATCCTTCCCAAATAATTTTTCCCAGCCTGTAGGCTGTCTCTTCTCTATTTTTATTGTCTTTTGATGAGCATAAGTATTTAACTTTTTATGAGGTCCCACTTACATATTATCTGATGCTTGTGCATTCATTATTGTGTTTGCTAATCTATCATTGAAAATTAGTTTGGTCCAAAAAGGTTTACTCCTATATTTTCTTCTAAGAACTGTATGGTTTTAGGCTTAAATCGAGGTCTTTGATCCATATTGATTTAATTTTTGTGTATGGTGTGAGGTATGGTTCTTGTTTTATTTATCTGCTTGGGGAAATCCAGTTTAGCCAGCACCATTTGTTGAAGAGACTACTCTTTTTCCTTTAAATGGATTTGGCTCACTTGCTGAAAATCAGTTGACCATAGAGGTTTGGATTTATTTCTGGGTTTTCAATTCTGTTGCCTTGGTCTGTGTGTCTGTCATTTAACCAGTACCAGGCTGCTTTGATCTACTGTAGTTTTGTAATATGATTGGAAGTCAGGAAATGTGAGGTCTGCTACTTCATTCTTTTTCAAAATTGCTTTCACCATCCGGGGTCTCTTGTCTTTAAATAGAAAAATGAGGATTTTTTTTTTCCATTTCTGTAACGAATGGTGTAGGAATTTTGATTAGGGTTTTGTTCTCTCTGTAGATCACTTTGTGTAGTACTGACATCTTGATTATATTAAGTCTTCCAATCCATGAGCACAGAATGTCTTTCCATCTATTTAGGCCTTCTTTAGTATCTTTCAGCTGTATTTTATAATTTCACTGTAGAAGCCTTTTACATCTCGGGGTACGTTTATTCCTATATATTTTATTCTCTTAGATGCTATTGTAAATGGAGTTGTTTTCACTCCATAAATATTTATTTTAGAATAAAAGTTCCATAAATTTTATTATCCGACTTGTATATGCTAAGGATGCATCTTAAGCCATTCAGCTTATGAGGAGCAAGGACCTAGGCGAGGCCAGGGGCTACTTTCTGGGACCTGCCCCTCAACTGTCTTAGTCAAGGTAACAAGTACATTTCAGACAAAACCTTGGTACATCAATATTTATTGTGAAATGTCTATGTATTAAATAAATGCAGCATGAAAAATACTGTGTGACAATAAATACAGTAGGAAAAACCTAAGAATGGAGTCAGAAGAAAGCATATCTTACAGTGTTTCCCAGGTCTAAAATTCTTTGGCCGTGCCGTTGTGTAAAAGAACTTTCAAAGTGAATAGGAAAAAGAAACAGTATTTTTTGAAAGTCCATTCAGAAGAAGAAACGAATGTGGTCCAAAGTGTATCTAAATGTGTAAGAGCACTATTCCCAATTCGAGGATACTGTATTTTAAGCGGTGCCAAGTGATTAAGAGCCTGACTACTAACCCAAATTTGGCAGTTCAAATCCATTGTCCACTCCTTGGAAACCCTATGGGTCAGTTCTACTCTGTCCTATAGGATTGCTGTAACTCGGAATGGACTACATGGCAAAGGGTATGCTTTAGGTAAGGAGCCCTGATGGTGCAAGGTTAAGCGCTGGGCTGCTAACCAAATACCCAGCAACTGAGGCTCTGGCTTTAGAGAAGAAAGAGCAGGGAATCTGCTCCCATAAAGATTACAGCCTAGGAAACCCCAATCGGCAGTTCTACTCTGCCCTATAGGGTCTCTGTGAGGGGGGATCGACTCCATGGCACAAAACAGCAATGACCACAATTTTTACAAAGCATGAGTGGTGGCTTCAAACATGCTCCTTTGGCGGAAGGGCTAACGTGGAGCTTCCGGGTGAGGAGGTGTAGCCTGCTTTCCAAGAAGCCTCAGAATGAGCCCCAGATGCTCTGTATTCTGCTCCTGCACTGCTCTCCATAAACCAATTGCCTTACAGTCGATAGCAACTCATAGCGACCCTATAGGACAGGGTAGAACGAAACCACAGGGTTTCCAAGTAATGGCTGGTGGATTCAAACTGGTGACCTTTTGGTTAGCAGCCCTAGCACTTAGCTAATGCACCAGCAGGACTCAGGTGATCCCATTCCCGCCTTGCTTTAGGAGGTCACACATGCGCACCCTCTCCTGGGACAGGAACTTCTGCACTCTAAAGGCCTCAGGCAACAGTTGCGGAAGGTCCTCTTCAGGGAGACATGCAGGCATGAGCAGGGAATGGCAGGGTTCCTAAGGGTAGGTCTAGTGGCTGAGCTGGGCAGGGCTGTCGAGGGCAAGACCTCAGACCCTGCAGACAGCAGTGTACTGCTCTTCCACTTTCTCCTGTCAATTCTCTTACAAACAAAGGTAAAGGCTACTCAAACTCATCCTTAGTAATTTTGCTACTATGCTTTACTCCCATATACGGGCTCTGTTAGAAATATGTTTATATGAATTCACAGTTTGGAGGTTGTGTATATGTTGAATGGGTTCTCGGGAAGTTTGTATTTGTATTAAGTGTGTGGATTGGTGGTGTCTACATGAATATTTGGGGTTCAATATGAGTGTGTTTTTGTGGGAGTGTGCAGGACATGAGATATAAGCATGTGCACTCGAAGACTTGGAGGTGAGCTGTTTACAAATTGTGGCTCAGGGGAACACTTTAGGTCTGGCTCTTCTGCCATGAATTTTGGGTCTTTGCATGTACATAATGGCAGGTTTGGAATGTGTTTCTCTGCTTTCCTTTGGAGCATTTGAGGGAGTGTACCTGTGTATATTAGTTTGGGTATAGGACCAGTTTTTTTTCTATATTTGGGGAATGAGGGAGAGTCACTGGTGTGTACTCAGGGCATGTCGTATGGTTGTGTTGCTTTGGGTGCTTTTCTGGAGTTGCACATGCATCCTTCCATGTTTATTCTGGGGTTTCTATGATTCTGTATTCTGGAAAATTGGGGATTGATTTCTGTTTGAGTATTTTGAATTGTTGGATTATGTATAGGCAGGCATTGTGAGGTTACATTAGTACTGGAAGATATAGGGTCATATTTTAGCATAGGTTTAGTATCCTGGATACTTTAGGCTATAATTGGGGTATGAGGACAGCTGTATATGTAATGAGTTTGTGTGTTTCATGAAGGGGCATGGCAGTTTAGATGACTATTTTCTAGGGCTATGTGTAATATTTTTCAGTAGGGAGTATGGTATTTTCTGGGAAACGAGGATGGGTGTATATGACGAAAAGATGGGGTTCTGTATTTGCACAGAGAGTGGGGAATTGTATTTACATATACTAGAGGCATGTTGATATTGTTATGTGTGAGATTTTGAGAAACGTGGGATATGGGACCTGGAATGGGGTTTCAGTGTATTTCTATAGGATGTGTAAGAGCTATTTCATTGTGCGTGGGGAGTATATACTGGTGTGTGTAAGTCATGAGTGGATGCGTGAATTATTCTTGGAGTATTCTACCTGTATTTCTTTGGAGAATGTTGGGGTATGTCTATGTGTGTTTGGGCATATGTGGATGTTGGGAAAGTGAGGCTATGTTCTAGAGATGTGCTATAGTGTTTTGGGTCATGTGTACTTTGAGGAATTAGGGATATTTGTGTCTGTGTGTGTGCATATGTGTGGCGTCTGGTATTTGTGCACACCTGGGCATGTAGGGGTGTAGGTTGTGTGTGTATAATAGCTAGAGTGCTAGGATTGGCGGTATTTTAGAGTTTTATCTGCATCTCTGAATGTGTGGGGCGTACACCCATGGTTGAGTTTTGGGTGAGTGTATGTGGGTTTTGTCTGTATGAAAGCAGTCAGAGTTCCTCTTTGTGCCTATTCTGGTCTAATTCTTGCAGAATTTGGTGGTATCATTTGTATGTGCATTTTCTGTGTTTGTGTGGTGTATTTATATATATTTATAATATAGATTGTATGTGGCTGTGTTTGTATTTGGTTTCATTGGTTTTCTAGGGTGTTTATTCTGGAGGATGTAGGAGGTTAAGTATGTATATTTGGAAACTGAGAGGGTTTATATAAATTGTGCATGCATTTTGGGAATTGTGTATTATATGTGTTTTAGAGATGTGGAATTTTGTGTCGGTCTGTATTAGGGTGGCATTTTGACCTTGGTGGTGATAGATAGTTTGACTGTGTGTACAGTGGTCACTGAGTATGTATGGGTACTCTTGGTTGTACATGTGCCTGTTCAGCAAGTGTGGAGAGCACATATATAGTTGTAGGAATGGCTGTGAATATTCACCATAGATTTTCAGTAAAACTCTAGGCAGTAAAAGGTGGTATGTATTTTTTTTTTGTATATATATTCAGGGTATGGGTAGTATTTGTATGTGTTTGTTCAGGAGTTGTGAGTTGTGTGTTCTGAAAGTATATAGCGATATTTGGTTTACATATTAGGGGTGGGAGTTAAGGGTTCTTCTCATGGTGCAGGTGGAGTGTGTACATACTCATAAGAAAGTGGATCAGTTATGCTGGAATCAGTTCCTGTTAACTTGGGATAGTAGATGGAGCATATATGTGCCCAATTGTGGACAAATGACATCAGGCTGGCACCTTGAAATGTGCCGTGGTGGGATTATTTGTATCAGGTAAATTGCCATCCTTTACAAATCAAGGCTTGCAGCATTCCCAGTGGAGAGTGAATTGATAAATATTTACAACACTTGTCAGTGTGTGTGTATCTGTGTATGTGCCTGTGTGTCATTAGAATGCAAGAACACTTAGACATCATTGGGGTACTTTATCAGAGATTGTGAGTGGGGCATTTGGGGGAAGTAGGCCCTTCCATGTGTTCCTGGAAAAAAGGTGTAGCAATATTGTATCCTTTCATCGTAATTTTTCAATCTCTATGTTTAACAAATAATCTGACAAGCCAGAGTATATGAAGAAGAATGGGATATCAGGATTGCAGGAGTGTCATTTACAACCTGGGATATGAAGACGACACAAACTCGCATGCTGAAAATGAAGAAAACTTTAAGAACTACCTGATGAAGTTCAAAGATCACAGCTTCAATGTGAATCACACCTGTACATAAAGAAAATGAAAATTGTCACGCTGGACTAACAAAGGAAATAGAGACATATTTGAAGTTGTCAAGGATTTCGTGACCCTTTCATCAACATTCAGTAACCAAGGAAGCGGCAATCAGGACATCAAAGGACGTGTTGTGTTGGGCAGATCTGCTGCAAAAGACCCCCTTAAAGTTGTAAAAATGAAAGAGGTCACTTTGGTAAGAAAGGTGCACCTGTGGCAAGCCTGGCTTGGGAGTCCCACCAAAAGGCTGCCCCTCAGAGCTGGGGAGCCTTTCTAGAGTCAGAGAGCACCAGTAACCAGGAGCTGGAAAATGTAATGTTAGTACCTGGGCCTGGGAAGAGAGGGCCCCAAGAACCCTGAGTTGAGGGGTCCTCAGTTGGCTGAAAAACAGCCAGATACAGACCTTCACAGCCAGAATTTCTCCAACCGTCGCTGTGGGCAGTGTGAACCTTCTGATGTGCTCCTGTGCTGGGAGACCTGAGATCCAGGTGAAGGTCTCAGTGAAATCTGAGCAGGTATGTGGGGCTGGGCCTCACTCTGGTGCCTCAGGGGAACTGACAGGTAACGGACATGAGGAACTGGGTGTGTGTTCCTTGAACAATCTGGAAGAATATGCCAGATCCCTCTTGTAGTAGGGCTTCCCAGACACACCCCTTGTCTCTTCTGTCACAGGAGGCCTTAGTACCCCAAGGAGAGAATGTATTCACTTTCTGTGGTGTGTCTCATCTCTTGGTGCTGATCTCCACTTTCTCTGGTAGGCTTGGTGCCAGTTCGGTGGGAGTGGAAGAAGTAAAGCAAGGGTTAGGGTCAGATAAGTGACAAGGGAGGGCAGGGGGAAGCACTGGCCCCGAGAGAGGGTGGGGAGGGTGGATCTAGAGAGCATGGGGAAGCCCACCCGTGAATAGAAATGACTCTTAGTTTCCTGACTCCTTTCTTTTCTGAAGCCATTAGGATGCTGCTGGCACTGGGAAGCTCATGTTAGCGTTCTGTTTTTCTGATAGGGTGACCTGACCTTCTTTATTTTCCCCCATGATTATTTTTTTAATGTGCAGCTACAAACACACCATAGGGTATCAGGTGACCATTATGGACCCCAGTTGACTCCACACAGGCCTCCTACCTCACTTGTACCCACCCAAGGATTGCTGCACCTTATGTTGAGTCTCCTTCCTTTTAGTGGATTCTACTGCCCAAAAATATACTGCCACCTCTTTCTGGAATGATCCAGTGACTGCTTCTCTGTAGTACAGATGGATTACTTGTAGCCTAACCAGCCTGCTGTGTATGTTATTTCCAACATGACGACTCCGTTTTATAGTTTTTATGTGCTCTTTTGTTGGCAGAATGGTGGTTGGCTTGCCTTTGTATAGTAAAATATCACCTAGTTTAAGTACAATATTTTGTAGGTTCCTTTTCATTTGGTTAGGAATATTCATTTTGTTGCTGTTATTTTGTTTTTAACAATTACTCCCCATGCTTTTTTGCCTCCAACCGTCCTAGCCTTTAATCTACAGTGTATTTTGCTTACTGTAGATTTTCATATAAGTGGGATCATGCAGTAATTGTTCTTGGGATTTCAGTTATTTCACTCAGAAGAATCTATTCAAGGTCCATCAATTTATTACAAATAATAGAACATCGTCACTCTTTATGGCTGCAACATATCACACGTATCTTTATGTCACATATTGCATATTCAATATCTTTTGATAGACACTTGGATTGTTTCCACCTTTGTTTTTTATTGTACTTTAGATGAAGGTTTACAGAACAATCTAGCTTCTCATTAAACAACTAATACATATATTGTTTATGACATTGGTTACCAACACCACAACATGTCAACACTGTCCCATCTCAAGCTTGGGATCCCTATTGCTGCCTTTCCTGCTGCCTCCTGCCTTCCAGTCCTTGCCCCTTGGCTGTTGTGCCCCTTTAGTCTCATTTTGTTTTGTGGGCCTGTCTAATCTTTGGGTGAAGGGTGAACCTCAGAAGTGACTTCTTTACTGAGCTAAATGGGTGCCTGGGGGCCATACACTCGGGGTTTCTGCAATCTGCCAGGCCAGTAAGTCTGGTATTTTTTGTGAGTTAGAATATTTTTCTACATTTTTCTTCAGGAGTGTCCAAAACTCTCTATTGTGATCCCTATCAGAGCAGCCAGTGGTGGTAGCCAGGCACCAAGTATTTTTACTGCACTAAGTCTGGTGGAGGCCATGGTAGATGTGGTCCATTAGTTCTTTGGACTAATCTTTCCCTTGTATTTTTAGTTTTCTTCATTCTTCCTTGCTCCTGAAAGGGTGAGACGAATGGAGTATCTTGATGATGACTCACAGACTTTTTTTCCAATCTTTTTTTTTTAATTTTTATTGTGCTTTAAGTGAAAGTTTACAAATCAAGTCAGTCTCTCATACAAAAACTTATATACACCTGGCTACATACTGCCAATTGGTCTCCCCCTAATGAGACAGCGTGTTCCCTCCATCCACTCTCTATTTTTGTGTCCATTTCTCCAGCTTCTAACCCTCTCCACCCTCTCATCTCCCCTCCAGGCAGGAGATGCCAACATAGTCTCCGATGTCCACCAGATCCAAGAAGCTCACTCCTCTCCAGCATCCCTCTCCAACCCATTGTCCAGTGCAATCCCTGTCTGAAGAGTTGGCTTTGGGAATGGTTCCTGTCCTGGGCCAAGAGAAGATCTGGGGGCCATGACCACTGGGGTCCTTTTAGTCTCAGTCAGACTGTTACGTCTGGTCTTTTTATGAGAATTTGGGGTCTGCATCCCACTGGAAGAAAAAAAGGGACAACGTTAAGACCCCTAATACATGGCATAAACAGTATACAAAACATTACTAAAAATGCAGATGAAAAACTAGATAACTGGGAGCTCCTAAAAATCAAACACCTATGCTCATTCAAAGACGTCATCAAAAGAGTAAAAAGACTACCTACAGACTGGGAAAAAGTTTTTAGCTATGAAATTTCTGATCAGTGCCTGATCTCTAAAATCTACGTGATACTGCAGAAACTCAACTACAAAAAGACAAATAACCTAATTTAAAAAATGGGTAAAAGGTATGAACAGAAACTTCACTAAAGAAGGGTAACTAACAGATACATGAGGAAATGCTCAAGATCATTAGTCACTAGAGAAATGCAAATCAAAACTACAATGACATTTCATCTCACTCCAACAAGGCTGGCATTAATCCAAAAGACACAAAACAGTAAATGTTGGAGAGGCTGTGGAGATATTGGAACACTTATACACTTCTGGTGGGAAAGTAAAATGGTACAACCACTTTGGAAATTGATTTGGCACTTCCTTAAAAACGCTAGAAATAGAAATACCATATGATCCAGCAATCCCACTTCTTGGAATATATCCTAGAGAAATAAGAGCCTTTACGCGAACAGATATATGCATACCCATGTTCACTGAAACTCTGTTTACAATAGCAAGCAGATGGAAGCAACTAAGGTACCCATCAACAGATGAATGGATGAATAAATTATGGCATAGTCACGCAATGGGACATTATGCATTGATAATGAACAGTGATGAATCTGTGAAACATTTCATAACATGGACAAATCTGGAAGGCATTATGCTGAGTGAAATTAGCCCTGACTAGTAGACTTGACTCATTGGGTAGGGTATGGTAGGGTAGGATAGGGTAGGGTAGGTGTAGCACATGCTAGGGTAGCATATGGTGGGGTAGCATAGGGTGGAATACAGAGAATAGAATAGAAAAGATTAGGGCAGGGTAGGGTAGGGTAGCAAAGGGTGGAACAGAGAGATTAGAAAAATAGAATAGAATCTAGTCGAATCAAGTCGAATCGCGCCAAATGGCATCAAATTGGGTAAAATTGCATTGATTCATGCCAATTCGCGCTGAAAATCAGGGCAGGGCAGAGCAGGGGAGGGGAGCGGAGGGGACGGAATGGCAGGGCACGGCATGGCAGGGAACAGCACAGCACGGCAAGGCAGAATAGAAATAGAACAGAATAGAAATCATGCAATAGAATAGAGAAGAGTAGACTACAGTACAATAGAGTAGACTAGAGTATAATAGAGCCGAAATGAGAAGAATTGCGTCGAATCGATTAGAGTAAAATAGTGTGGTGTAGGTTAAGGTAGAACAGAATAGAGTAGCATAGCATACAATGGTGTGGAATGAATAGAATGGAGTAGAGTGGAGTCAAGTAGAGACGAATAGAGTAGAAAAGAGTCGAATAGAGCAGAATAGGCCCAAATAAGGCCGAATCGAGCAGAATCGAAGCGATTCAAGCCAAAAGGAGCTGAATGGAGCCTAATTGAGCCGAATAGAGCCAAACCGATCCAAATCGAGCCGATTCAAGCTTAATCGCGTCGAATCGCTTTAAAAGCATCAAATCCAATAGAAATGTATAGATTAGAGAAGGGGAGGGGAGGGTAGAATAGAGTAGAATAAAAGAGATTAGAACAGAATAGAAGGAATAGAATAGAATAGAGTGGAAAAGAGTAGGGTCGAATACAGTCGAATAGAGTCAAATAGGCCAAATAGAGATGAATAGAGCTGAATACAGCTGAAAAGAGCCGCATAGTGCTGAATCGCAACTAATCGAGCTGAATCAAGCAGAATCGCACCGTCGCCGAATACCATCGAATCACATCGTTTTGCGTCAAACCAGGCCGATTCGCTTCATATCGCGTCGAATGTTGTTGAATCACAGCGAATCGCATTGTATCACGTCAAATAACTTTGAATTGCGTCAAATCTCATAGAATTTTGCTGAATCATATCGAATTGCATAGAATCTGGTCAAATCTCTTCGAATCCCTTCGGATCTCTTGGAATCCTGTCAAATTCTGTCAAATCACATTGAACTGAATCGAATTGAGTCAAATAGATGAAAGTAGGGTAGGTTTGGGTGAGGTGCAGTAGGGTTGGATAGGGTAGAATAGAATAGAGTACAACAGAATAGGACAGAACAGAACAGAATAGAAAGAATACAACAGAATAGAATACAGTAGAGTAGAATAGAGTCAAATAGTGCAGAACATAGCCGAATTGAGCCGAATGGAGACAAAACGAGACGAATCACATTGAATCGCTTCGAATCGGGCCAAATCAAATGGAATCAATTAGAATAGATTATGATAGGGAAGGGTAGGATAGAATAGAGGAGAATAGTGTGGAATGGAATAGAATGGAGTCGAATAGAAACGGATAGAGATGAATAGAGTAGGAAAGAGTTGAATAGGCAGAATAGGGCCAAATAAGGCCTAATAGAGCAGAATCCAGCAGAATCGATGCAGTTCGAGCCAAATATAGCCGAATGGAGTGAAATGGAGCCAAATCGAGCCGATTTGAAGCGAATCGAGCTGATTCAAGTCTAATCGCGTCGAATCGCGTGGAAATGCGTCGCATCGAATTGAATCAAATAGATTAGAGAAGGGTGGGGGGTGGGGAGGGTAGAATAGAATAGAACAGTACAGAATAGAAAAATAGAATATAGTACAGTAGGGTAGAGCAGAGAAGAGTAGAGTAGAATTGAGTCGAACAGAGTCAAATAGTGCAGGATATAGCTGAATAGAGCGAATTCTAGCCGAATTGAGCCTAATGGAAACAAAACGAGACGAATCGCATTGAATTGCTTCGAATCGCGTCAAATCGAATCCATTAGCATCGATTAGAGTAGGATAGGGTAGAACAGAATAGAGTAGAAAGGAATAAAATGGAGTCAAATGCAGTCGAATAGAGAAATATAGAGTAGAAAAGAGCCGAATCAAGCCGAATGGGGCTGACTGAGGCTGAACTGAGCTGAATCGAGTCAAAAAGAGCCGAATTAAAGTGATTTGAGCCAAATCAAGCTGAATCTTAACTAATAGCCTCGCCTTAACTAGTAGTCTTAACTAGTGCTCTTGCCTTAACTAGTACCCTTGCCTTAACTAGTAGTCAACTAGAAATTTTGCCCTAACTAGTACCCTGACCTTAACTAGTAGCCTGAACTAGTACCCTTGCCTTAAGTTGTACCCTTGGCCAAACTAGTATCCTTAATTAGTACGCTTATTTAGTACCCCTAAATAGTAGGGTATGATACGGTGAGGTAGCATAGTGTAGGGCAGCGTACGGTGGAACAGACAAAAAAGAATAAAATAGAATAGAATGGTATAGGTCAGGGGAGGTTAATTTAATGTAGGGTATCGTAGAGTAGCATAGGGTGGAATAGAGAAAATAGAAAACGAGAATAGAATACAACAGAATAGAAAAGAACAGACTCAATATGACAGGGTAGGGTTGGGTAGGGTTCTGTAGAATAGAGTAGTGTAGAATGGTGTGGAATGGAGTCTAATGGAGTCGAACAGAGATGAATAGAGTAGAAAAGAGTTGAATAGAGCTGAATAGCGCCGAATAGGGCCAAATAGGGCCAAATCAAGCCGAATGGAGACGAATTGGGCCGAATCAAGTCGATTTGACCACATTCGAGCTGAATGGAGCTGAAACGAGCCAAATAGAGACAAACAAAATGAGCTGAGCTAAATCAAGCCAAATCACACCTAATCGCATCCTACTGCATCCAATCTCTTCGAATTCCATCAAATTCTACCAAAACCCGTCGAATCTCGTGGAATCTCACCGAATCCCGTCGAACTGTGTCAAATCAGGTCGAATTGAATGGAATCGAATTAAATTGAACCCATTAGAATAGTGTAGGTTCGGCTGGGATTCGGTAGGGTAAGGCACAGAAGAATAGAATAGAGTAGCATAGAGTAGAAGAGAAGAGAATACAAGGAGTAGAATGGAGTAGAGTTGAGTAGAGTAGAATAGTCAGAGTCGAGTAGTGCAGAATATAGATGAATAGATGCAATTTGAGCTGAATCGAGTTGAATGGAGAGGAAACGGGACAAACCACAATGAATCGAATCAATTAGAACAGATTAGGGTAGGGTAGAACAGAATAGGATACAATAGAATAGTGTAGAATGGAGTCGAACAGAGTAGAATGGTGTGAAATGGAGTCGAATGGAGCCAAATAGAAACGAATAAAGTAGAAAAGAGTTGAATAGAGCCAAACAGGGTTGAATAAGTTTCGATCGAGCCTAATTACACTGAATGGAGCAGAATCGAGCCCAATTGACCCGATTCAAGCCAAATAGAGCTAAATCAAGCCGATTCAAGCCTAATCACATGGAATCGTGTCGAAATGCATTGACTCGAATTGAATAGAGTAGAGGAGGGTAGGGTAGGAGAGGTTAGAATAGAACAGAACACAATAGAAAGAATAGAATTAAGTAGAGTCGAGTACAGTAGATTAGACTCAAATCGAGTTGAATAGAGATGAAAAGAGCTGAATACAGCCGAATTGACCAAATTCGAGATGAATCGAGACGAATCATGTCGAATCGCGTGGAAATGTGTCGAATCGAATCAAATAGATTAGTGTAGGTCAGGTAAGGTTAGGGTAGGGTAGAATAGAATAGACTAGAACAGAACAGAAAGAATAAAGTACACTAGAGTGAAATAGAGTCAAATACTGCCGAAAAGAGCCGAATAGAGAGGAAAAGAGCTGAGTAGAACCGAATCGAGGCTAATGGAGTGGAAAGGAGCTGAATCGAGCCGATATGACCTGAATCAGGCCAAATCGTGTTCAAGTGTGTCCAATAGAATTGAACAGATTAGGGTAAGTTAGGGTAGGGTAGGGTAGAATAGAATGCAGTAGAAGAGAACAGGATAGAACAGAACAGAACCGAAAGAATAGAACACGGTCAAGTAGAGTAGAATATAGACGAGTAGAGTAGAATAGAGTCGAATATTGCCGAATAGAGACAAATACAGCCAAATAGAGCCAAAAAGAGCCGAAGCGATAGAAATCAAGACGAATGGCACCGAGTACCACGGAATCGTGCCGTATCGCGTCGAATTGCATTGAATCCCATCGATGCAACTCAGATCAAATCCAATCGATCGGAATAGACTAGAATAGGGTAGAGTACAATACAATGCAATAGGGAACAGTAGAGTAGAATGGAGTTGAATGGAGTCGAAAAGAGATAATAGAGTTGAGTAGAGTCTAATAGAACTGAATAGAGCCGAATAGAACTGAGTAGAGTCGAATGGAGCCGATTAGAGATGAATCGAAACTTTTTGAGCCAAAGGGGAGTGAATGGAGTGCAATGGAGCTGATATGAGCTAAATCGCATCGAAATGCATGGAATGGAATCCAACAGAATAGAGTAGGGTAGGATAGAATAGAGTAGAATAGAATTGATCACAGTAGAAGAGAATAGAAAGAATACAATAGAATAGAGTAGAAAATGGTAGAGCAGAGCAGAATAGTGTAGAGTAGAACAGAGTTGAATCGAGCCAAATGGAGACGAAACGAGACAAATCGCGTCGAATCCCATTGAATCAATTACAGTAAATTAGAGTAGGGTAGAGTAGAATAGTGTAGAATTGAGTAGAATGGTGTGCAATGGAATCGAATGGAGTCAAATAGAGTAGAAAAGAGCAGAATAGAGCCGAATAGTGCCGAAAAGCCCAAAGAGGGCCAAATCTAGCTGAATTGAACCAAATCGAGCCGAATCCAGTGAATTGAGCTTAATGGAGCCGAATCGAGCCTAAGGAACCGAATTGACACTATTCAAGGCAAATGGAGTCGAATGGACACGAATCGTACCGATTCGACCTGAATCGAACCAAAATTCGTTGAATTGAATTGAATAGATTAGAGTAGTGGAGGTTCAGGTAGGGTAGGGTAGGGTAGAATAGAGTAGAGTAGAATAGCGTAGAACAGAATAGAATAGTAAAGAACAATACAGAAAGAATACAGAAAAGCATAAGCTAGAGTAGAGTAGAGGAGAATAGAGTAGAGTAGAATAGATTCGAACAGAGTCAAATAGAGCCAAATCGAGCCAAATCGCGTCGAAATGGGTTCAATCAAATCCTATCAAGTGGATTAGAATTGATTAGAGTTGGGTAGCATAGGGTAGGGTAGAATAGAACAGAACAGAATAGAAAAAATACAATAGCATAGAGAAGAGTAGACTAGAGTACAACAGAGTAGACTGGAGTATAATAGAGTCGAATAGAGCTGAATAGAGCCGAATGGAGACGAAATGAGAGCTGAATGGAGACGAAATGAGAGGAATCGCGTCAAATCGATTAGAGTAAATTAGAGTGGTGTTTTTTTTTTTAGGGTAGGGTAGAGCAGAAGAGAGTAGAATAGAATGGTGTGGAATGAATAGAATGGAGTCAAATAGAGATGAAAAGGATAGAAAAGAGTCGAATAGAGCAGAACAGGGCCGAATAAGGTGGAATCGAGTAGAACTGAAGCGATTCAAGCCAAAACGAGGCGAATGGAGCCTAATTGAACTGAATAGAGTCAAATTGATCAGAATCGAGCCGACTCAAGCTTAATCACATCGAATCGCATTAAATGTGTCAAATCCAATCCAAACGTATAGATTAGAGGAGGGTAGAATTGAGTAGAGTAGAATAGAAGAGATTAGAACAGAATAGAGTGGAAAAAAGTAGGGTCAAATAGAGTCGAATAGAGCAGAATAGAGAAAATAGAGATGAATAGAGCTGAATGGAGCAGCATACAGTCGAAAAATGGCACCTAATCAAGCTGAATCAAGGAGACTCTCACTGACCATCCCCAAATAGAGTAGAATCATGTCGAATCGCACTGAATCACCTCGTTTTGCATCAAACCAGGTCGAATTGCTTCGTATCGCGTCAAAATGTGTTGAACGTCGTCGAATCATGGCGAATTGCATCATATCACGTCGAATAACTTCAAATTACATCAAATCTCATAGAATTCTGCTAAATCACGTCGAATCACATGGAATCTCGTCAAATCTCTTTGAATCCCTTTGAATGCCTTCGGACCTCGTCGAATCCTGTCAAATCTCATTGAACTGAATCGAATTGAATCCACTAGATTAAAGTTGGTAGGCTTGGGTGGGGTGCAGTAGGGTTGGGTAAGGTAGAATAGAATAGAGTACAACAGAATAGGAGAGAACAGAACAGAATAGAAAGAATACAACAGAATAGTGTAGAGTAGAATAGAGTAAAATAGTGCAGAACATAGGCGAATGGAGACAAAACGAGACGAATTGCGTTGAATTACTTCGAATCAGGTCAAATCAAATCGAATCAATTAGAATAGATTAGGGTAGGGAAGGGTAGAATAAAATAGAGGAGAATAGTGTAGAATGGTGTGGAAAGGAATAGAATGGAGTTGAAAAGAGACGGATAGAGATGAATAGAGCAGAAAAGAGTCAAATAGAGCAGAATAGTGCCAAATAGGGCCAAAGAAGGCCTAACCCAGCAGAATCGATGCAATTCGAGCCAAATCGAGCCGAATGGAGTGAAATGGAGCCAAATCGAGCCGATTCGAAGCGAATCGAGCTGATTCAAGCCTAATCGCGTCGAATCGCGTGGAAATGCATCGAATCGAATCAAATAGATTAGAGAAGGGTAGGGGTTGGGCGGGGAGGGTAGACTAGAATAGAACAGGACAGAATAGAAGGAATAGAATATAGTACAGTAGGGTAGAGCAGAGAGCGGTAAAGTAGAAATGAGTTGAATAGAGTCAAACAGTGCAGGATATAGCTGAATAGAGCCAATTCTAGCCAAATAGAGCCAAATGGAAACGAAACAAGACGAATCGAGTCGAATTGCTTTGAATCGCGTCGAATCAAATCCATTAGAATCGATTAGAGTTGGGTAGGGTAGAACAGAATAGAGTAAAATGCAGTAGAATGGAGTCAAATGGAGTTGAATAGAGAAAAATAGAGTAGAAAAGAGTCGAATCGAGCCAATAGGGCCTAATAAGGCTGAATCGAGCCGAATCGAGTCGAAACAAGCTGAATCGAAGATATTCGAACCAAATCAAGCTGAATCGAGCTGATGGTGCCGAATCGAGCCGATTCAAGAGTAATCGCGTCCAATCGCATCGAAATGCTTTGAATAGAATCAAAGCGAATAGATTAGAACAGGTTAGGGTAGGGTAGTTTATGATAGGGTAGACTAGAGTAGACGAAACTAGACTAGAGTAGACAAGAGAAGGCTAGAGTAGTAGCCTTAGACTAGTAAGCTGGACTAGTCAGCTAGACCAGTGGCATGGATCAGTAGCCTAGACAACTAACCTTGACAAGTACCTTAAATTAGTAATCTGAACTAGAACCCTTGCCTTAACTAGTAGTCTTAGCTAGTACCCTTGCATTAACTAGTACCCTTGCCTTGACTAGTACCCCGAGCTAGTATCTTGCCTTAACTAGTAGACTTAATTAGTACCCTTGCCTTAACTAGTAGTCTTAAGTAGTACCCTTGAGTTACTAGTACACTTAACTAGTACCCTTGCCTTAACTAGTAGTCTTAACAAGTGACCTTGCCTTACTAGTGCACTTAATTATTACCCTTGCCTTACCTAGTATCCTTAACTAGTACCCTGGTCTTATCTAGTACCCTTGCATTAACTAGTAGTCTCAACTACTACCCTTGCCTTAACTAGTAGCCTTAACTAGTTTCCTTGCCTTAACTAGTACCCTTATCTAGTACCCTGGCCTGAACTAGTAATATGAATTAATACTCTTGCCTTAAGTAGTACCCTTACTTGAACTAGTAACCTTAATTGGTACCCTTATTGAGTACCCCTAAGTAGTAGGGTACGGTATAGTGGGGTAGCATAGGGTAGGGTAGCATACGGTAGAACAGAGAATATAGAATAGAACAGCATAGGTCAGGGTAGGTTAGTTTAGTGTGAGGTATGGTAGAGTAGCATAGGATGGAATTGAGAAAATAGGAAATGAGAATAGAATACAACAGAATAGAAAAGAACAGACTAGATTAGGATAGGGTAGGGTGGGGTTGGGTTCTATAGAATAGAATGGAGTAGAATGGTGTGGAATGAAGTCTAATGGAGTCAAACAGATGAATAGATTAGAAGAGTTGAACAGAGGCGAATAGTGCCGGTTAGGGCCAAATAGGGCTGAATCGAGCTGAATAGAGCCGAATCGAGCCAAATCGAGTCAAATCGACCAGATTCTAGCTGAATGGAGCTGAAACGAGCCAAATAGAGACAAACAAAATGAGCCGAGCTAAATCGAGCCAAATCGCACCTAATCGCATCCTATTGGATTGAATCACGTCGAATTCCATCAAATCCCACCAAAACCCGTCGGATCTTGTGTTTTTCTCACCGAATCCCATCGAGTTGTGTCAAATCGGGTCGAATTGAATGGAATCAAATTAAATTGAACAGATTAGAGTAGTGAAGGTTATGCTGGGATTTGGTGGGGTAGGGCACAGAAGAATACGATTGAATAAATTAGAGTAGGGTAGGGTAGAACATAATAGAATAGTGTAGAATGGAGTCGAACAGAGTAGAATGGAGTGGAATGGAGCCAAACAGAGACGAATAAAGTAGAAAAGAGTTGAATAGAGCCGAACAGGGCTGAATAAGTTTGGATCGAGCCTAATTATGCTGAATGGAGCAGAATAGAGCCGAATTGACATGATTCAAGCCAAATAGAGCTAAGTCAAACTGATTCAAGCCTAATCACATGGAATCGCGTCAAAATGCATTGAATCGAATCAAATAGATTAGAGTAGAGGAGGGTAGGGTAGGAGAGGTTAGACTAGAACACAACAGAACAGAACACAATAGAAAGAATAGAATAGAATTAAGTAGAGTCGAGTACAGTAGAACAGAGTCAAATCGAGTTGAATAGAGCCAAACAGCTGAATACAGCCGAATTGACCAAATTCGAGGTGAATCGAGGTGAATCATGTTGAATCGAGTTGAATTGTGTCGGATTGAATCAAATAGATTAGTGTAGGGCAGGTAAGGTTAGGGTAGGGTAGGGTAGGGTAGAATAGAATAGAGTAGAATAGAACAGAAAGAGTAGAGTAGACTAGAATCAAATACTGCTCAAAAGAGCTGAATAGAGTGGAAAAGGGCCGAGTAGAACCGAATCGAGTCTAATGGAGCAGAAAGGAGCTGAGTTGAGCCGATACAACCCGAATCAGTTCGGATCGTGTTCAAGCGTGTCCAATAGAATCGAACAGATTACAGTAGGGTCAGTTAGGGTAGGGTAGGATAGAATGCAGTAGAACAGAACAGGATAGAACAAAACAGAACTGAAAGAATAGAATAGAGTAGAATAGAGTTGAATATTGCCGAATAGAGCCAAAAAGAGCTGAAGTGATAGAAATCAAGACGAATGGCTCTGAATACCGTGGAATCGTGCCAAATCGTGTCGAATTGCATTGAATCCCATCGTTGCAAGTCAAATCAAATCCAATAAATTAGAATAGACTAGAGTACAATACAATACAATAGAGAAGAATAGAGTAGGATGGAGTAGAATGGTGTAGAATGGAGTTGAATGGAGTCGAATGGAGTCAAAACAGATAATAGAGTTGACTAGAGTCTAATAGAACTGAACAGAGCTGAACAGAGCCTATTAGAGCCGAATAGAACCGACTAGAGCTGAATGTAGCCGATAGAGGCTGAATCGAACTGATCTGAGCCAAAGGGGAATGAACGGAGTGCAATGGAGCCGATTTGAGCCGAATCGCATCGAAATGTGAGGAATCAAATCCAGTAGAATAGATTAGAGTAGGGTAGGATACGATAGCGTAGAATAGAATTGAACACAGCACAAGAGAATAGAAAGAATAGAGTACAAAAGGGTAGAGCAGAGCAGAATAGTGTAGACTAGAGTAGAACAGAGTCGAATAGAGTTGAATTGAGCCAAAATGGAGACAAAACGAGACAAACTGCGTCAAATCCCATCAAATCAATTACAGTAAATTTGAGTAGGGTAGATTAGAATAGTGTAGAATGGAGTACAATGGTGTGCAATGGAATCGAATGGAGTCAAATAGAGTAGAAAAGAGCCGAAGAGAGTCAAAGAGGGCCGAATCGAGCTGAATTGAGCCAAATCGAGCTGAATCCAGTGAATCAAGACTAATGGAGCCGAATCGAGCCTAATCAAGCTGAATCAACACTATTCGAGCCAAATGAAGCCGAATGGACACGAATGGAACTGATTCTACCTGAATCGCGTCAAAATTCGTCCAATCGAATTGAATAGATTAGAGTAGGGTAGGTTCAGGTAGGGTAGGGTAGGGTAGAATAGAGTAGAATAGAATAGCATGGAATAGAAGAGAACAGAATACAGATCAAATACAGAAGAGTAGGCTAGAGTAGAGTAGAGGGGAATAGAGTAGAGTAGAATAGATTCGAACAGAGCCAAATAAAGCCGAAGTGTGTCAAAATGGGTTGAATCAAATCCAATTAAATGGGTTAGAATAGATTAGAGTTGGGTAGCATAGGGTAGGGTAGAATAGAGTAGAAGAGAACAGAACAGAATAGAAACAATACAATAGCATAGAGAAGAGTAAACTAGAGTACAATAGAGTAGACTGGAGTATAATAGAGCTGAATAGAGCCGAATGGAGATGAAATGAGAGGAATTGCGTCGAATCGATTAGAGTAAATTAGAGTAGTGTAGGGTAGGGTAGGGTAGAGCAGAATAGTGTAGAATGGAATGGTGTGGAATGAATAGAATGGAGTCAAATAGAGACGAATAGAGTAGAAAAGAGTCGAATAGAGCAGAATAGGGCCATATAAGGCCGAATTGAGCAGAATTGAAGCAATCAAGCCAGAACGAGCCGAATGGAGCCTAATTGAGCCAAATTGATCCGAATCGAGCCGATTCAAGCTTAATTGCATCGAATCACGTTAAATACATCAAATTCAATCAAAACGTAAAATTAGAGAAGGGTAGGGTAGAATAGAATAGAGTAGAGAAGAAGAGATTAGAACAGAATAGAAGGAATAGAGTGGAAAAGAGTGGGGTCGAATAGAGTCGAATAGAGCCAAATAGGCTGAATAGAGACAAATAGAGTTGAATGGAGCTGAATAGAGCCGAAAATAGCCGTACAGTGCCGAAACTCACCTAATCGAGCTGAATCAAGCAGAATCGCACCGTCACCGAATAGCGTCGTATCACATTGAATAACTTCGAATTGCATCAAATCTTATAGAATTCTACTGAATCACGTCGAATTGCATGGAATCTCTTCAAATCTCGTCAAATGCCTTTGGATCTCATCGAATACTGTCAAATCACCACAAACTGAATCGAATTGAATCAAATGGATTAAAGTAGGGTAGGTTTGGGTGGGGTGCAATAGGGTTGGGTAGGGTAGAATAGAATAGAGTAGAACAGAATAGGAGAGAACAGAACAGAATAGAAAGAATACAACAGAATAGAATAGATTCAAATAGTGCAGAACAGAGCCGAATGGAGACAAACCAAGACGAATCGCGTTGAATCACTTCGAATCGGGTGAAATCAAATCGAATCAATTAGAATAGATTAGGGTAGGGAAGGGTAGAATAGAATAGAGGCGAATAGTGTAGAATGGTGTGGAATGGAATAGAATGGAGTCGAATAAAGACGGACAGAGATGAATAGAGTAGAAAAGAGTTGAATAGAGCAGAATAGGGCTGAATAGGGCCAAAGAAGGCCTAATCGAGGAGAATCCAGCAGAATTGATGCAATTCGACCGAACTACAGCCGAATGGAGTGAAATGGAGCCAAATCGAACCGAATCGAGTTGACTTAAGCCTAATCGCGTCGAATCGCGTGGAAATGCATCGAATTGAATCGAATCAAATAGATTAGAGAAGGGGTGGGGAGGGTAGACTAGAATAGAACAGGACAGAATAGAAGGGATAGAATATAGTACAGTAGGTAGAGCAGAGGAGAGTAAAGTAGAGGAGAGTAAAGTGGGATTGAGCTGAAATAGAGTCAAATAGTGCAGGATATATCAGAATAGAGCCAATTCTAGCCAAATCGAGCCCAATGGAAACAAAACGAGATGAATCGCGTCGAATTGCTTGAAATCACGTCAGATTGAATCCATTAGAGTAGGGTAGGGTAGAACAGAATGGAGGAGAATGGAGTCAAATGGAGTCGAATAGAGACAGAGTAGAAAACAGTCGAGTCGAGCCTAATAGGGCCGATTGAAGCATAATCGCGTCCAATCGCATCGAAATGCTTTGAATCCAATCAAATCGAATAGATCAGAAGAAGTTAGGGTAGGATAGTTTAACATAGGCTAGACAAGGGTAGACGAAAGTAGACTACAGTAGAGTAGCCCAGAGAAGGCTAGAGTAGTAGCCTAGACTAGTAAGGTGGATTAGTCAGCTAGACTAGTGGCATAGAACAGTAGCCTAGACAACTAGCCTTGAATACAACCCTTGCCTTGACAAGTACCCTAAATTAGTATTCTGAACTAGTACTCTTGCCTTACCTAGTACCCTTGCCTTACTAGTACTTTTAACTAGTACCCTCACCTTTACTAGTACCCTTAACTTGTACCCTTAACTAGTAGCCTTGCCTTAACTGGTAGCCTTAATCAGCACCCTGGCCTTAACTAGTAATCTTGCCTTAACTAGTAGCCTTAACTAGTACCCCTGCCTTAACTAGTAGTCTGAACTAGTACCCCTGCCTTAAGTAGTACCCTAGCCCAAACGAGTACCCTTAATTAGTACCTTTATTGAGTACCCTTAATTAGTACCTTTTTTTTTTAAGGAGTAGGGTATGGTACGGTGGGGTAGCATAGTGTAGGGTAGCATATGGTGGAACAGAGAAAATAGAATAAAATAGAGTAGAATAGCAAAGGTCAGGGTAGGTTAGTTTAGTGTAGGGTATGGTAGAGTAGCATAGGATGGAATAGAGAAAATAAAAAAGGATAATAGAATACAACAGAATAGAAAAGAACAGACTAGGATAGGGTAGGATGGGGTAGGGTTCTGTAGAATAGAATAGTGTAGAATGGAGTAGATTGGTGTGGAATGGAGTCTAATGAAGTCAAACAGATATGAATAGAGTAGAAAAGAGTTGAATAGAGCCAAATAGCACAGAATAGGGCCAAATAGGGCAGAATCAAGCTGAATCGAGCCGAATGGAGACAAACCGAGCCGAATCAAGTCGAATCAACCAGATTCGAGCTGAATGTAGCCTACTGGAGCTGAAACGAGCCAAATAGAGACAAACAAAATGAGCCGAGTTAAATCGAGCCAAATCGCACTTAATTGCATCCTATTGCATCGAATCTCAACGAATTCCATCAAATCCCACCAAAACCCATTGAATCTCATAGAATCTCACCAAATCCTATCGAATTGTGTCAAATTGGGTCAAATTAAATAGAATTGAATTAAATTGAACAGATTAGAGTAGTGTAGGTTAGGTTAGGCTGGGATTCGGTAGGGTAGTGCACAGAAGAATAGAATAGAGGAGCATAGGGTAGAACAGAAGAGAATACAGAGTAGAATAAAGTTGAATACAGTAGAATGGTCAGAGTCAAGTAGTGCAGAATATAGGTGAATAGATCCAATTTGAGCTGAATCAAGGCTAATGGAGTGGAAACGAGACAAATCGTGATGCATTGAATCGATTAGAATATATTAGATTACGGTAGGGTAAAACAGAAAAGGATAGAGTAGAATAGTGTAGAATGGAGTAGAACAGAGTAGAATGGTATGGAATGGAGTCAAATGGAGCCAAATAGAGAAGAATAAAGTAGAAAAGAGTTGAATAGAGCCGAACAGGGCCGAATAAGGTTGGATCGAGTCTAATTATGCTGAATCGAGCAGAATCGAGCCGAATTAACCTGATTCAAGCCAAATAGAGCTAAATCAAGCTGATTGAAGCCTAATCACATGGAATTGCTTCAAAACGTATTGAATCGAATCGAATAGATTAGAGTAGATGAGGGTAGGGTAGGAGAGGTTAGAATACAACAGAACACAACAGAAAGAATAGAATAGAATTAAGCAGAGTCGAGTACAGTAGAATAGAGTCAAATAGAGTTGAATAGAGCTGAAAAGAGCCGAACAGAGCTGAGTACAGCCAAATCGATCAAATTCGAGGTGAACCCTGACGAATCATTTCGAATTGCGTTGAAATGTGTCGAATCGAACCAAATAGATTAGTGTAGGGCAAACTAGGTTAGGGTAGGGTAAGGCAGAATAGAATAGAGTAGAATAGAACAGAATAGAAAGAACAAAGTAGAGTAGACTACAGTCAAATAGAGTTGAATACTGCCGAATAGAGCGGAAAAGAGCTGAGTAGAGCCGAATTGAGTCTAATGGAGCGGAAAGGAGCTGAATCGAGCTGTTATGGCCGGAATCAGGTCGAATCGCGTTCAAGTGTGTCCAGTAGAATTGAACAGATTACAGTAGGGTAAGTTAAGGTAGGTTAGGGTAGAATAGAATGCAGTAGAACAGAACAGCATAGAACTGAACAGAACTGAAAGAATAAGGTTGAGTAGAGTATAGAAGAGTAGAGTACAATAGACTCGAATATTGCCAAATAGAGCCAAATAGAGCCAAAATCAGCCAAAGCAATAGAAATCCAGACGAATCGCTCTGAATCCCGTGGAATCGTGCCATATTGCATCAAATCCCATAGAATTGCATTGAATCCCATTGATTCAAGTCAAATCAAATCCAATCGATTAGAATAGACTAGAGTAGGGTAGAGTACAATACAATAGAATAGAGAAGAATAGAGTAGGATGGAGTAGAATGGTGTAGAACGGACTTGAGTGGAGTTGAATCCAGTCAAAAAGAGATAATAGAGTTGAAGAGTCTAATACAGCCAAAAAGAGCTGAATAGAGTGTATTAGAGCCAAATAGAGCCGACTAGAGTGGAATGGAGCTGATTAGAGCTGAATCGAACCGATCTGAGCTGAAGGGGGATGAATGGAGTGCAATGGAGCCATTCTGAGCTGGATCCCATTGAAATGTGTGGAATCGAATCCAGTAGAATGGATTGGAATAGGGTAGGATAGAATAGAGTAGAATAGAATTGAACACAGTAGAAGAGAATAGAAAGAATACAATAGAATAGAGTAGAAAAGGGTAGAGCAGAGCAGAATAGCGTACAGTAGAATAGAACAGAGTCAAAAAGAGTTGAATCAAGCCAAATGGAGATGAAACGAGACAAATTGTGTAGATCCCATCGAATCAATTACAGCAAATTAGAGTAGGGTAGAGTAAAATAGTGTAGAATGGAGTAGAATACTGTGCAATGGAATCAAATGGAGCCGAATAGAGTCGAATAGTGCCGAAGAGGGCCGAATTGAGCTCAATTGAGCCAAATCGAGCCGAATCCAGTGAATCGAGGCTAATGGAGCCGAATCGAGCCTAATCAAGCTGAATTGACACCATTCGAGCCAAATGGAGCCAAATGGACACGAATCGAACCGATTCGACCTGAATCGGGTCAAAATTCGTGGAATTGAATCGAATAGATTAGAGTAGGGGAGTTTCGGGTATGGTAGGGTAGGGTAGAATAGGGTCAAGTAGAATAGAATAAAACAGAATAGAGTAGAACAGAACAATACAGAACGAATACAGGAAAGAGTAGGCTAGAGTAGAGCAGTGGGGAATAGAGTAGAATAGAATAGATTCCAATAGAGCCAAATCGAGCCGAATCGCGTCAAAATGGGTTGAATCAAATCTAATCAAATGGATTTGAATAGATTAGAGTTGGGTAGCTATTATAGGGTAGGGTAGAATAGAGTAGAATAGAACAGAACATAATAGAAACAACAGAATAGAGAAGAGTAGATTAGAGTATAATAGAGTCAAATACAGCTGAATAGAGCCGAATGGAGATGAAATGAGAGGAATCATGTCAAATTGATTAAATTAGAGTTGTGTAGGGTAGGGTAGAGCAGAAAAGAGTAGAATAGTGTAGAATGGTCTAAAATGAATAGAATGGAGTCAAATAGAGATGAATAGAGTAGCAAAGAGTCAAATAGAGCAGAATAGGACTGAATAAGGCCGAATCAAGCAGAATCGAAGCAATTCAAGGCAAAATGAGCCGAGTGGAGCCTAACTGAGCTGAATAGAGCCAAGTCGATCCGATTCGAGCCGATTCAAGCTTAATCGCATCGAATCGTGTTAAATGCATCAAATCCAATCGAAACATATAGATTAGAGACGGGTAGACGAGGATAGAGTAGAATAGAAGAGACTAGAACAGAATAGAAGGAATAGAATAGAGTGGAAAAGAGTAGGGTCGAATAGAGCCGAATAGGCCGAATAGAGACGAATAGACCTGAATACAGCCGAAAAGAGCCCTATAGTGCCAAAACGCACCTAATCGAGCTGAATCAAGCATAGAATCTGGTCAAATCTCTTCGAATCCCGTCGAATGCCTTCAGAACTCGTCGAATCCCGTCAAATCCTGTCAAATCGCGTCGAACTGAATTGAATTGAATCAAATAGATTAGAGTAGGGTAGTTTGGGTGGGGTGCAGTAGGGTTGGGTAGGGTAGAATAGAATAGAGTACAACAGAATACGAGAGAACAGAACGGAACAGAATAGAAAGAATACAACAGGATAGAATAGAGTAGAGAAGGATAGAGTCAAATAGTGCAGAACAGAGCCGAACTGAGCCGAATGGAGACAAAACGAGACGAATTGTGTTGAATCAGGTCAAATCAAATAAAATCAATTAGAATAGAGTAGGAAAGGGTAGAATAGAATAGAGAATAGTGTAGAATGGTGTGGAATGGAATAGAATGGAGTAGAATAGAGACGGATAGAGATGAATAGAGTAGAAAAGAGTCGAATAGAGCAGAATAGGGCCAAAGAAGGCCTAATCGAGCAGAATCCAGCAGAATCGACCCAATTAGAGCCAAATCGAGCCGAATGGAGTGAAATGGAGCCAAATTGAGCCGATTCGAAGCAAATCGAGCTGATTCAAGCCTAATCGCCTCGAATCGCGTGGAAATGCGTAGGATGAAATCGAATCAAATAGGTGAGAGGAGGGGAGAGGAGGGTAGAATAGAATAGAACAGGACAGAATAGAAAGTATAGAATATAGTACAGTAAGGTAGAGCAGAGAAGAGTAGAGCAGAGTTGAGTCAAATAGAGTTGAATAGGGTTAAATAGTGCAGGATATAGCTGAATAGAGCCAATTCTAGCCGAATCGAGCCAAATGGAAACAAAACGAGATGAATCGTGTTGAATTGCTTCGAATTTCGTCGAATCGAATCCATTAGAATAGATTAGAGTAGTGTAGGGTATGGTAGAATAGAATAGGGTAGAATGGAGTCAAATGCAGTCGAATAGAGACAAATAGAGTAGAAAAGAGTCGAATCGAGCCGAATAGGGCTGATTCAAGCATAATTGCGTCCAATGTCATTGAAATACTTTGAATCAAATCGAATCAAATATATTACAATAGAGCTTAGGGTAGGGTAGTTCATGATAGGGTAGGCAAGAGTAGATGAAAGTAGACTACAGTAGAGTCAGCAAGAGAAGGCTAGAGAAGTAGCATAGACTAGTAAGCTGGACTAGTCAGCCAGACTAGTGGCAAAGACCAGTAGCCTAGATTACTAGGTTTGAATACTACCCTTGGCTTGACAAGTACCCTAAGTTAGTAATCTGTACTACTACTGTTGCTTAACTAGTAGCCTTAATTAGTGCCCTTGTATTAACTAGTACCCTTGCCTTAACTAGTAGTCTTAACTAGTACCCTTGCCTTACTAGTACCTTTAGTTAGTAGCCTTCCCTTAACTAATATTCTCAACTAGTAACCTGGCCTCAACTAGTAACCTTACCTTAACTAGCAGTCTTAACTAGTACCCTTCCTTAATTAGTACCCTTGCCTTAATTAGTAGGCTTGACTACTGCCCTTGCCTTAACTAGTAGCCATAACTAGTCCTCTTACCTTAACTAATAGCCTTGCCTTAACTAGATGTCTTAACTAGTACAATTGATTTTACTAGTAACCTTAACTAGTACCCTAGCCTTAACTAGTAGCCCAAACTACCATCCTTGCCTTAAGTAGTACCCTTGCCCCAACTAGTACCCTTAATTAGTGTCCTTATTGAGTACCCCTAAGTAGTAGGGTATGGTGTGGTGGGGTCGCGTAGGGTAGGGTAGTATAGTATATGCTGGAACAGAGAAAATAGACTAGAACAGCATTGGCCAGGGTAGGTTAGTTTAGTGTAGGGTATGGTAGAGTAGCATAGGATGGAATAGAGGAAATAGAAAGCGAGAATAGAATACAACAGTAGAAAAGAACAGATTAGGATAGGGAAGGGTGGAGTAGGGTTCTGTAAAATAGACTAGTGTAGAATGGAGTAGAATGGTGTGGAATGGAGTCTAATGGAGTCGAACAGAGATGAATAGATTAGGAAAGAGTTGCATAGAGCCAAATAGACCCGAATCGAGCCGAATCGAGTCGAATTGACCACATTCGAACTGAATGTAGCCGAAGGGAGCTGGAACGAGCCAAATAGAGACAAACAAAATGAACAGAAATAAATCGAGCCAAGTCTCACCTAATCGCATCCTATTGCATCGAATCTTGTCGAATTCCATCAAATCCCACCAAAACCCGTCGAATCTCACCAAATCCCGTCGAATTGTGTCAAATCAGGTCGAAATTGAATGGAATCGAATTAAATTGAACCCATTAGAATAGTGTAGGTTAGGCTGGGATTTGGTAGGGTAGTGCATGGAAGAATAGAATAGAGTAGCATAGAGTAGAAGAGAAGAGAATACAAAGAGTAGAATGGAGTAGAGTTGAGTAGAGAAGAATAGTCAGAGCCGAGTAGTGCAGAATAGAGATGAATAGATCCAATTCGAGCTGAATCGAGTCGAATGGTGAGGAAACGAGACAAATCACATTGAAGCGAGTCGTTTAGAATAGATTAGAGTAGGGTAGGGTAGAACAGAATAGGATACAATAGAATAGTGTAGAATGGAGTCGAACAGAGTAGAATGGTGTGGAATGGAGTCGAATGGAGCCAAATAGAGATGAATAAAGTAGAAGAGTTGAATAGAGCCGAACAGAGCCGAATAAGGTTGAATCAAGCCTAATTATGCTGAATCGAGCTGAATTGACCTGATTGAAGCCAAATAGAGCTAAATCAAGCCGATTCATGCCTAATCACATGGAATCGCGTCAAAATGCCTTGAATCAAATTGAATAGATTAGAGTAGAGGAGGGTAGGGTAGGAGAGGTTAGAACACAACAAAACAGAACACAATAGAAATAGAATAGAATTAAGTAGAGCCAAGTACAGTAGAATAGAGTCAAATCAAGATGAATAGAGCCGAAAAGAGCTGAACAGAGCTGAATACAGCCGAATCGAGCAAATTCGAGGTGAATCGAGATGAATTATGACAAATCGCATATAATTGTGTCGAATCGTATCAAAGAGATTAGTGTAGGGCAGGTAAGGTTAGGGTAGGGTAGGGTAGAATAGAATAGAGGAGACTAGAACAGAACAGAAAGAATAGAGTAGGGTAGACTACAGTCAAATAGAGTTGAATACTGCCGAAAAGAGCTGAATAGAGTGGAAAAGGGCTGAGTAGAACCGAATCGAGTTTAATGGCCAAAAAGGATCTGAATCGAGTAGATACGGCACGAATCAGGTCAAATCCCATTCGAGTGTTTTGAATAGAAAAGAATAGATTACAGTAGGGTAAGTTAGGGTAGGGTAGAATAGAATGTAGTAGAACAGAACAGGATAGAACAGAACAGAAAGAATAGAATACGGTCGAGTAGAATATAGAAGAGTAGAGTAGAACAGTTCGAATATTGCCGAATATAGCCAAATAGAGCCAAAAAGAGCTGAAGCAATAGAAATCAAGATGAATCAGGCCGAATCCCACGGAATCATGCCATATCGCGTCAAATCCCGTTGAACTGCATTGAATCACATCGATTCAAGTCAAATCAAACCCAATCAATTAGAATAGACTAGATTTTTTTTTTAGAGTAGGGTAAAGTACAATAAAATAGAATAGAGAAGCATAGAGTAGGATGGATTAGAATGGTGTAGAATGGAGTTGAACAGAGTCGATAAGAGATAATAGATTTGAGTACAGTCTAATACAGCCAAATAGAGCTGAATAGAGCCTATTAGAGAAGAACAGAGCCGACTAGAATGCAATGGAGCCGATTTGAGCCGAATCCCATTGAAATGCATGGAATCGAATCCAGTAGAATAGATTAGAGTAGGGCAGGATAGAATAGAGTAGAATAAAATTGAACACAGTAGAAGAGAATAGAAAGAATACAATAAAATAGAGTAGAAAAGGGTAGAGCAGAGCAGAATAGTGTAGAGTAGAGTAGAACAGAGTCAAATTGAGCCAAATGGAGAGGAAATGAGACAAATGACGTCGAATCCCATCGAATCGATTACAGTAAATTAGAGTAGGGTAGATTAGAATAGTGTAGAATGGTGTGCAATGGAATCGAATGGAGTCGAATAGCATAGAAAAGAGCTGAATAGAGCCGAACAGGGCCGAGGAAGGTCGAATCGAGCTGAAATGAGCCAAAAGCAGCCGAGTCCAGTGAATCGAGCCTAATGCAGCCAAATCAAGCCTAATCAAGCTGAATCGACACTACTCGAGCCAAATGGAGCTGAATGGACACGAATCAAATGGATTCGACCCGAATCTCATCAAAATTCGTTGAATCGAATTGAGTAGATTAGAGTAGGGGAGATTCAGGTAGGGTAGGGTAGGGTAGAGTAGAGTAGAATACAACAGAATAGAAACAGTACAATAGAATAGCAAAGAGTAGACTATAATAGAGTAGAGTTGAACAGAGCTGAATAGAGCCGAATCGCGATGAAATGACAGGGATCGTGTCAAATCGATTATACTAACTTAGAGTGGTGTAGGGTTGCGTAGAGCAGAATAGAGTCGAATAGTGTATTATGGTGTGGAATGAATACAATGGAGTAGAATGGAGTCAAATAGAGGCGAATAGAGTAGAAAAGAGTCGAATAGAGCAGAATAGGGCCAAATAAGGCCGAATTGAGCAGAATCGAAGCAATTGAAGCCAACACGAGCCGAATGGAGCATAATTGAGCCGAATAGAGCCAAATCTATCCGAATCGAGCCAATTCAAGCTTAATCACGTCGAATCGCGTTAAATGCGTCAAATCCAATCGAAACGTATAGATTAGAGAAGGGGAGGGTAGAATAGAGTAGAATAGAAGAGATTAGAACAGAATAGAAGGAATAGAATAGAATAGAGTGGAAAAGAGTAGACGTCAAATAGAGTCGAATAGGCCGAATAGAGACGAACACAGCTGAATGGAGCTGAATACAGCCGAAAAAAGCCGTATTGTGCCGAATCGCACCTAATCGATCTGAACCAAGGAGAATCGCACCGATTATTGCTGAATAGCGTCGAATCACATCGAATCACGTACAGTCATATCATTTTGAGTCAAACCCGGTCGAATTGCATCATATTGTGTCGAATTGCAACGAATGTCGTCGAATCACGGCAAATTGCATCGTATCACATCGAATAACTTCGAATTGTGTCAAATCTCATAAAATTCTGCTGAATCACGTCAAATCGCATGGTATCTCATTAAAACTCTTCAAATCCCGTCAAATGCCTTCCAATCTCGTTGAATCCCATCGATTCCCGTCAAATCGTGTGGAACTGAATCGAATTGAATCAAATAGATTAAAGTAGGGTAGGTTTGGGTGGGGTGCAGTAGGGTTGGGTAGGGTAGAATGGAATAGAGTACAACAGAATAGGAGAGAACAGAACAGAATAGAAAGAATACAACAAAATAGAATAGAGTAGAAAAGAGTCAAATAGTGCAGAACATAGCTGAATTGAGCTGAATGGAGACGAAACGCATTGAATTGCTTTGATTCGTTTCAAATCAAATCGAATCAATTAGAATAGATTAGGGTAGGGAAGGGTAGAATAGAATAGAGGAGAATAGTGTAGAATGGTGTGGAATGGAATAGAATGGAGTCAAATAGAGACGGATAGAAACGAATAGAGTAGAAAAGAGCCAAATAGAACAGAATAGGGCCGAAGAAGGCCTAATCGAGCAGAATCCAGCAGAATCGATGCAATTCGAGCCAAATCAAGCCGAATGGAGTGAAATGGAGCCAAATCGAGCCGAATTGAACCAAATCGAGCTGATTCAGGCCTAATCGCGTCGAATCTTGTGGAGATGCATCAAATCGAATTGAATCAAATAGATGAGATAAGGGTAGGGGAGGGGCGGGGAGGGTAGAATAGAATCTAATAAAACAGTACAGAATAGAAAGAATAAGAGTATAGTACAGTAGGGTAGAGCAGAGGAGTAGAGAAGAGTAGAATAGGATTAAGTCGAATAGAGTTGAATAGAGTGAAATACTGCAGGACATAGCTGAATAGAGCCAGTTCTACCTGAATTGAGCCATATGAAAACAAAACGAGACGAATCGTGTCAAATTGCTTCGAATTGTGTCAAATCGAATCCATTAGAATAGATTAGAGTAGGGTAGGGTAGAACAGAATAGAGCAGAATGGAGTCAAATGGAGTCGAATAGAGACAAATAGATTAGAAAAGAGTCGAATCGAGCCGAATAGGGCCAAATAAGGATGAACAGAGCCAAATCTATTCGAAACGAGCTGAATCAAAGCGATTCGAGCCAAATCGAGCTGAATCGAGCTGATGATGCTGAATCGAGCCGATTCAAGTATAATTGCGTCTAATCGTATAGAAATGCTTTGAATAGAATCAAATCGATTAGAATAGAAGAGGTTAGGGAAGGGTAGTTTATGATAGGGTAGACTAGGGTAGACGAAAGTAGACTGCAGTAGAGTAGACAAGAGAAGGCTAAAGTAATAGCCTAGACTAGTAACCTGGACTAGTCAGCTAGACTAGTGGCATAGATCAGTAGCCTAGACAACTAGCCTTGAATAGTACCCTTGCCTTGAAAGGTACCCTAAATTAGTAACCTGAACTAGTACCCTTGCCTTAACCAGTAATCTTAACTAGTACCCTTACATTACTAGTACCCTTAACTAGTGGCCTTTACAAGTAGCAAGAACTAGTACCCTTGTCTTAACTAGTACTCTTAAGTAGTAGCCTTGCCTTAACAACTAGCCTTAACTAGTACTCTTGCCTTAACATGTAGTCTTAACTAGTACACTTGCCTTAACTAGTACCCTCGCCTTAACTAATAGCCTTAACTAGTACTCCTGCCTTAACTAGCTGACTTAACTAGTACCCTTGAACTAACTAGTAGCCTTGCCTTGACTAGTAGGCTTAACTAGTAGCCTTGCCTTACTAGTACCTTTAACTAGTAACCTTGCCTTTACTAGTATCCTTAACTACTACCCTGGCCTGGTCAAAATGCATTGAATCTAATTGAATAGAGTAGAGGACGGTAGGGTAGGACAGGTTAGAATAGAACAAAACAAAGCACAATAGATAGAATAGAATAGAATTAAATAGAGTCGAGCATAATAAGATAGAGTCAAACAGAATTGAATAGAACCAGAAAAAGGCTTACAGAGCTGAATGCAGCTGAATCAACCAAATTCGAGGTGAATCGAGACGAATCGTGTCGAATTGCATTGAATTGTGTCGAATCGAATCAAATATATGAGTGTAGAACAGGTAAGGTTAGGGTAGGGTAGGGTAGAATAGAATAGAGTAGAATAGAACAGAACAGAAAGAATAGAGAAGAATAGACTAGACTAGAGTCAAATAGAGTCGAATACTGCTGAAAAGAGCCGAATAGAGAGGAAAAGGGCCAAATAGAACCGAATCGAGTTTAATGGAGCTGAATCGAGCTGATATGACCTGAATCAGGTTGAATCCCATTCAAGTGTGTTGAATAGAATAGAACAGATTACAGTAGGGTAACTTAGGGTAGGGTAGAATAGAATGCAGTAGAACAGAACAAAGAATAGAATAGGGTCAAGTAGTGTAGAGTATAGAATAGAGTTGACTATTGCCTAATAGAGCCAAATACAGCCAAATAGAACCAAAAAAAGCAAAAGCGATAGAAATCAAGAAGAATCGCACTGAATCCTGTGGAATCGTGCCATATCGCGTCAAATTCCGTCGAATTGCATTGAATCCTATCGATTCAAGTCAAATCAAATCCAATCGATTAGAATAGACTAGAAAAGGGTAGAGTACAAGACAATAGAATACAGAAGAATAGGGTCGGACGGAGAAGCATGGTGTGGAATGGAGTTGAAAAGAGATAATAGAGTTGAGTAGTCTAATAGAGCCGAATAGAGCTGAACAGAGCATATTGGAGCTGAATAGAGCTGACTAGAGCCGAATGGAGCTGACTAGAGATGAATCGAACTGATTTGAGCCGAAGGGGGATGAATGGAGTGCAATGGAGCCAATTTGAGCCGAATCCCATCGAAGTACGTGGAGTCAAAACCAGTGGAATAGATTATAGTAGGGTAGGATAAAAAAGAGTAGAATAGAATTGAACATAGAGGAAGAGAATAGAAAGAATACAATAGAATAGAGTAGAAAAAGGTAGAGCAGAGCAGAATAGTGTAGAGTAGAGTAGAACAGAGTCAAATAGAGTCGAATTGAGCCAAACGGAGACGAAACGAGACAAATAGCGTCGAATCCCATCAAATAAATTACAGTAGAGTAGGGTGGAGTAGAATAGTGAAGAATGGAGTAGAATGGTGTGCAATGGAATTGAATGGGGTCAAATAGAGTAGGAAAGAGCCGAATAGAGACGAATAGGGCCAAAGAGAGCTGAATTGAGCTGAATTGAGCCAAGTCAAGCCGAATCCAGCAAATCGATCCTAATGGAGCCGAGTCGAGCCTAATCAAGCTGAATCGACACTATTCGAGCGAAATGGAGCCAAAAGGACATGAATCGAACCGATTCGACCCAAATCACGTCAAAATTCGTCAAATTG
Organism: Loxodonta africana; assembly: GCF_030014295.1. Lineage (NCBI taxonomy): Eukaryota > Metazoa > Chordata > Mammalia > Proboscidea > Elephantidae > Loxodonta > Loxodonta africana. The sequence continues at coordinate 116,196 of NW_026975132.1, read as the reverse complement.
AATTGAGTAGATTAGAGTAGGGGAGGTTCGGGTACGGTAGGATAGGGAGGAATAGAGTAGAGTAGCATAGAATAAAACAGAATAGAATAGAAGACAACAGAATAGAACAGAACAATACAGAACGAATACAGAAAAGAGTAGGCTAGAGTAGAGTAGAGGGGAATAGAGTAGAATAGATTCGAACAGAGCCAAATTGAGCCGAATCGTGTTGAAATGGGTTGAATCAAATCCAATCAAATGGATTAGAATAGATTAGAGTTGGGTAGCATAGGGTAGGGTAGAATAGAACAGAACAGAATAGAAACAATACAACAGAATAGAGAAGAGTAGAATAGAGTAGAGCCGAATAGAGCAGAGCTGAATAGAGCTGAAAAGAGCTGAGTGGAGTCGAAATGAGAGGAATCGCGTTGAATCGATTACAGTAAATTAGAGAGGTGTAGGGTTAGGGTAGGGTAGAGCAGAACAGAGTAGAATGCTGGGGAATGAAAACAATGGAGTAGATGGAGTCAAATGGAGATGAATACAGTAGAAAAGAGTCAAATAGAGCAGAATAGGGCCGAATAAGGCGAATCGAGCAGAATCGAAGCAATTCAAGCCAAAACGAGCCAAATGAAGCCTAATTGAGCCAAATAGAGCCAAATCGATCCAAATCGAGCAGATTCAAGCTTAATCGGGTCGGATCACGTTAAATGTGTCAGATCCAGTCAAAACGTATGTATTAGAGAAGGGCAGGGTAGGGTAGAATAGAATAGAGTAGAGTAGAATAGAAGGAATAGAATAGAGTGGAGAAGAGTAGGTTCGAATAGAGCCGAATAGGCCGAATAGAGACAAATAGAGCCTAATGGAGCTGAATACAGCTGAAAAGAGCCATACAATGCCGAATTGCACCTAATCAATCTGAAACAAGCAAAATTTCACCGACTGTCGCACAATAGCCTCGAATCGCATCGAATCACGTCTAGTCACGTCCAATCACATCATTTTGTGTCGAACCAGGTCGAATCGCTTCATATCGAGTCCAGTTGCATCGAATGTCATCGATCCATGGCGAATCGCATTGTATCACATCGAATAACTTCGAATTGTGTCAAGTCTCATAGAATTCTGCTGAATCACATCGAATCACATGGAATCTCATCAAAACTCTTCGAATCCCATCGAATGCCTTGGGATCTTGTCGAATCCCGTCGCATCCTGTCAAATTGCGTTGAACTGAATCAAATAGATTAAATTAGGGTAGGTTTGGGTGGGGTGCAATAGGGCTGCGTAGGGTAGAATAGAATAGAGTACAACATAATAGAAGAGAACAGAATAGAACACAATAGAAAGAATACAACAGAGAATAGAGTCAAATAGTGCAGAACATAGCCTAATTGAGCCGAATGGAGACAAAACAAGATGAATCGCATTGAATCACGTTGAATCGGGTCCAATCAAATCAAATCAATTAGAATAGATTAGGGTAGGAAAGAGTAGAATAGAATAGAGGAGAATAGTGTAGAATGGTGTGGAATGGAATAGAATGGAGTTGAATAGAAATGGATAGAAATGAATAGAGTAGAAGAGTCAAATAGAGCAGAATAGGGCCGAATAGGGCCAAAGAAGTCCTAATCGAGCAGAATCCAGCAAGATCGATGCAGTTCGAGCCAAATCGAGCCGAATGGAATGAAATGGAGTCGAATCGAGCTGATTCGAACCAAATCGAGCTGATTCAAGGCTAATCGGGTAGAATCTTGTGGAAATGCGTCGAATCGAATTGAATCACATAGATTAGAGTAGGGTAGGGGAGGGGTGGGGAGCTTAGAATAGAATCGAATAAAACAGTACAGGATAGAAAGAATAGAATACAGTACAGTAGGGTAGAGCAGAGGAGTAAAGTAGAGTAGAGTAGGATTGAGTCGAATAGAGTTAAAAAGAGTGAAATAGTGCAGGATATAGCTGAACAGAGCCAATTCTAGCCGAATCGAGTCAAATGGAAACAAAATGAGAAAAATCGCTTCGAATTGATTTGAATCGCGTCTAATTGAACCCATTAGAATAGATTAGAGTAGGGAAGGGTAGAATGGTATAGAGTAGAATGGAGTCAGACCAAGTAGAATAGAGACAAGTAGAGTAGAAAAGAGTCGAATCGAGCCGAATAGGGGCAAATAAGGCTGAACCGAGCTGAATCGAGTTGAAACGAGGTGAATCGAAGCAATTCGAGCCAAATCGAGCTGCTGGTGCCGAATCGAGCCAATTCAAGCATAATCGCGTCTAATCGCATCAAAATGCTTTGAATCGAATCAAATCGATTAGAATAGAAGAGGTTAGGGTATGGTAGTTTATGATAGGGTAGACAAAAGTAGACTACAGTAGAGTAGACAAGAGAAGGCTAGAGTAATAGCCTAGACTAGTAAGCTGGACTAGTCAGCTAGACTAGTGGCATAGATCAGTAGCCTAGACAACTAGCCTTGAATAGTACCCTTGCCTTGACAGGTACCCTAATTTAGTAATCTGAACTAGTATCCTTGCCTTAACTAGTAGTCTTAACTAGTACCCTTGCCTTAGTAGTACCTTGAACTAGTGGCCTTGCCTTAAAAGTAGCCTTATCTCCTATCCTTCCCTTAACTAGTACCCTTAACTAGTAGGTTTCCCTTCACAAATAGCCTTAACTAGTACCCTTGCCTTAGCAAGTAGTCTTAACTAGTACCCTTGCATTACCAGTACCCTTAACAAGTACCCTTGCCTTAACTAGTACCTGTGCCTTAACTAGTAGCCTTGCCTTAACTAGTAACCCTACCTTACCTAGTAGCCTTAACTAGTACTCTTGCCTGAACTAGTAGCCTTAGCTAGTACCCTTCTCTTAACTAGTAGCCTGAACTAGCACCCTTGCCTTAAGTAGTACCCTTGCCCAAAGTAGTACCCTTAATTAGCACCCTTATTGAGTACCCCTACGTAGTAGGGTATGGTACGGTGCAGTAGTATAGGGTAGGGTAGCATACGGTGGAACAGAGAAAATAGAATAGAACAGCATAGGTCAGGGTAGGTTAGTTTAGTGTAGGGTATCGTAGAGTAGCATAGGATGGAATAGAGAAAATAGAAAGCGAGAATAAAAAACAGACTAGATTAGGCTAGAGTAGGGTGGGGTAGGGTTTCGTAGAATAGAATAGGGTAGAATGGAGGAGAATGGTGTGGAATGGAGACTAATGCAGTCGAACAGAGATGAGTAGAATAGAAAAGAGTTGAATAGAGCCAATGGGGCGAATCAAGCCGAATAGAGCCGCATCAAGCCAAATCGAGTCGAATCGACCAGAATCGAGCTGAATGGGGCCAAATGGAGCTGAAATGAGCCAAATAGAGACAAACAAAATGAGCCAAGCTAAATCGAGCCAAATCACATCTAATCGCATCCTATTGCATCAAATCTCATCGAATTCCATCAAATCCCACCAAAACTTGTTGAATCTCGTGGAATCTCACCGAATCCTGTCAAATTGTGACAAATGGGGTCAATTAATGGAATCGAATTAAATTGAACAGATTAGAGTAGTGTAGGTTAGGCTGGGATTCGGTAGGGTAGGGTACAGAAGAATAGAATAGAGTAGCATAGAGTAGAACAGAAGAGAATACAAAGAGTAGAATGGAATAGAGTTGAGTAGAAGAGTAAGAGTCAAGTAGCGAAGAATAGAGAGAAATAGATCCAATTTGAACTGAAACAAGTCGACTGGAGAGGAAACGAGACAAATCACGATGAATCGAATCGATTAGAATGGATTAGATTAGGGTTTTTTTTTTAGGGTAGAACAGAATAGAATAGTGTAGAATAGAGTAGAACAGAGAAGAATGGTGTGGAATGGAGTCGAATGGAGCCAAATAGAGATGAATAAAGTAGAAAATAGTTGAATAGAGCCGAACAGGGCCGAATAAGTTTGGATCAAGCCTAATTATGCTGAATCGAGCAGAATCGAGCCGAATTGACCCGATTCAAGCCAAATAGAGCTAAATCAAGCCGATTCAAACCTAATCACATGGAATCGCGTCGAAATGCATTGAATCAACTTGAATAGATTAGAGTAGAGGAGGGTAGGGTAGGAGACGTTAGAATAGAACAGAACAGAACACAATAGAAAGAATAGAATAGAATTAAGTAGAGATGAGTACAGTAGAATAGAGTTGAATAGAGCCAAACAGAGCTGAATGTAGCTGAATCGACCAAATTCGAGGTGAATCAAGAAGAATCATGTTGAATCACATTGAAATGTGTCGATTCAAATCAAATAGATTAGTGTAGGGCAGGTAAGGTTAGGGTAGGGTAGGGTAGAATAGAATAGAGTAGAACAGAACAGAACAGAAAAAATAGAGAAGAGTAGACTAGACTAGAGTCAAATAGAGTTGAGTACTGCCGAAGAGAGCAAACAGCAGAAAAGGGCCAAGTAGAACCGAACTGAGTTTAACGGCGCAAAAAGGAGCTGAATCGAGCCGATACAACCCCAATCAGTTCGAATCCCATTCAAGTGTGTTGAATAGAATAGAACAGATTATAGTAGGGTAACTTAGGGTAGGGTAGGGTAGAATAGAATGCAGTAGAACAGAACAGGAAAGAACAGAACAGAACTGAAAGAATAGAATAGGGTCGAGTAGTGTAGAGTATAGAAGAATAGAGTAGAATAAAGTTGACTATTGCCAAATAGAGCCAAATCCAGCTAAATAGAGCCAAAAAGAGCCAAAACGATAGAAATCCAGAGGAATCGCGCTGAATCCTTCGGAATCGTCACATATTGCGTCGAATCCTGTCGAACTGCATTGAATCCCATCGATTCAAGTCAAATCAAATCCAATCAACTAGAATAGACTAGAGAAGGGTAGAGTACAAGACAATAGAATAGAGAAGACTAGAGTTGGATGGATTAGAATGGTGTAGAATGGAGTTGAATGGAGTCAAAAAGAGATAATAGAGTTGAGTAGTCTAATACAGCCGAATAGAGCTGAATAGAGCCTATTAGAGCTGACTCGAGCCGAATGGAGTCAATCAGAGCTGAATCAAACCGATTTGAGCAGAAGGGGGATGAATGGAGTGCAATAGAGCCGATTTGAGCCAAATCGCATCGAAATTCATGGAATCGAATCCAGTAGAATAGATTAGAGTAGGGTAGGATAGAATAGAGTAAAATAGAATTGAACACAGTAGAAGAGAATAGAAAGAATACAATAGAATAGAGTAGAAAAGGGTAGAGCAGAGCAGAATAGTGTACAGTAGAGTAGAACAGAGTGAAATAGAGTTGAATCGAGCCAAATGGAGACGAAATGAGAAAAATCACGTCAAATCCCATCGAAAACAATTACAGTAAATTAGAGTAGGGTAGATTAGAATAGTGTAGAATGGAGTAGAATGGTGTACAATGGAATCGAAAGGAGTCAAATAGAGTAGAAAAGAGCTGAATAGAGCCAAATAGTGCTGAATAGGGCCGAATCGAGCTGAATTGGGTCAAGTCAAGCCGAATCCAGCAAATCGATCCTAACGGAGCCGAGTCGAGCCTAATCAAGCTGAATCGACACTATTCGAGCAAAATGGAACTGAATGGACACGAATTGAACCTATTCGACCCAAATCGCGTCACAATTTGTTGAATCGAATTGAGTAGATTAGAGTAGGGGAGGTTCAGGTATGATAGGGTAGGGTGGAATAGGCTAGAGTAGCATAGAATAAAACAGAATAGAATAGAAGAGAACAGAATAGAACAGAACAATACAGAACGAATACAGAAAAGAGTAGGCTAGAGTAGAGTAGAGGGGAATAGAGTAGAGTAGAATAGATTTGAACAGAGCCAAATAGAGCTGAATCAAGCCGAATCATGTCAAAATGGGTTGAGTCAAATCCAATCAAATGGATTAGAATAGAATAGAGTTGGGTTGTATAGGGTAGGGTAGAATAGAGTAGAATAGAATAGAACAGAATAGAAACAATACAATAGAATAGAGAGGAGTAGAATAGAGTATAATAGAAAAAATATATAGAGCCGAATGGAGATGAAATGAGAGGAATCGCGTCAAATCGATTAGAGTACATTAGAGAGGTGTAGGGTAGGGTAGAGCAGAATAGTGTAGAATGGTGGGGAATAAAAGGAATGGAGTAGAATGGAGTCAAATAGAGACGAATAGAGTAGAAGAGTCGAATAGAGCAGAATAGGGCCAAATAAGGCCAAATCGAGCAGAATCGAAGCAATTGAGGCCAAAACGAGCCAAATGAAGCCTAATTGAGCCAAATAGATCCAAATAGGTCTGAATTGAGCAGATTCAAGCTTAATCGTGTTGAATCACGTTAAATGTGTCAAATCCAATCGAAACGTATGGATTAGAGTAGGGGAGGGGAGGGTAGAATAGAATAGAAGAGATTAGAACAGATTAGAAGGAATAGAATAGATTGGAAAAGAGTAGGTTCGAATAGAGCTTAACAGGCCGAATAGAGACGAATAGAGGTGAATGGAGCTGAATACAGCCGAAAAAGAGCCGTATAGTGCCGAATCGCACCTAATCGATCTGAATCAAGCAGAATCGCACCAACTGTCGCCGAATAGCGTCGAATCTCATCAAATCATGTTGAGTCACATCCAATGATATCATTTTGCATCAAACCGGGTCGAATCGCTTCATATTGCGTCAAATTGCGTCGAATGTCATCGAATCAAGGCGAATCGCGTTGTATCACGTCGAATAACTTCGAATTGCGTCAAATCTCATAGAATTCTGCTGAATCTAGTTGAATTGCATGGAATCTCATTAAAACTCTTCGAATCCCGTCGAATGCCTTCGGATCTCATCAAATCCCATCAAATCCTGTCAAATCTCGTCGAACTGAATCAAATAGATTAAAGTAGGGTAGGTTTGGGTGGGGTGGAGTAGGGTTGGGTAGGGTAGAATAGAATAGAGTACAACAGAATAGGAGAGAACAGAACAGAATAGAAAGAATACAACAGAATATAGAAAGAGTCAAATATTGCAGAACATAGCTGAATTGAGCCTAATGGAGACAAAACGCATTGAATCGCTTCGATTCGTTTCAAATCATATCGAATCAATTAGAATAGATTAGGGTAGGGAAGGGTAGAATAAAATAGAGGAGAATAGTGTAGAATGATGTAGAATGGAATAGAATGGAGTCAAATAGAGACGGATAGAGACGAATGGAGTAGAAAAGAGTCGAATAGAGCAGAATAGGGCCAAATAGGGCCAAAGAAGGCCTAATCAAGCAAAATCCAGCAGAATCGATGCAATTCAAACCAAATCGAGCCAAATGGAGTGAAATGGAGCCAAATCGAGCCGATTAGAACTGAATCGAGCTGATTCAAGCCTAATGGCGTCGAATCGCGTGGAAATGCGTCGAATCGAATCATAGATGAGATAAGGGTAGGGTAGGGACAGGGAGGGTAGAATAGAATAGAACAGAACAGTACAGAAAGAATAGAATATAGTACAGTAAGGTAGAGCAGAGGAGTAAAGTAGAGAAGAGTAGAGTAGGATTGAGTCGAATAGAGTCAAATAGTGCAGGACATAGCTGAATAGAGCCAATTCTAGCCGAATCGAGCCAAATGGAAACAAAACGAGATGAATCGCGTCGAAATGCTTTGAGTCGTGTCGAATCAAATCCATTAGAATAGATTAGAGCAGGGTAGGGTAGAACAGAATAGAGTAGAATGGATTCCAATGGAGCCAAATAGAGACAAATAGAAAAGAGTCGAGTTAAGCCGAATAGGGCCTAATAAGGCTGAATTGAGCCGAATCGAGTCGAAACGAGCTGAAGCGAAGCGATTTGAGCTGAATCGAGCTGATGGTGCCGAATCGAGCCAATTCAAGAATAATTGCGTCTAATCGCATCGAAATGCTTTGAATTGAATCAAATCGATTAGAATAGGTTAGGATAGGGTAGATTATGATAGGGTAGACTAGGGTAGACGAAAGTGAACTACTGTAGAGTAGACAAGAGAAGGCTAGAGTAGTATCCTAGACTAGTCAGCTGGACTAGTCAGCTAGACTAGTGGCATAGATCAGTAGCCTAGACAACTAGCTTTGAATAGTATCCTTGCCTTGACAAGTACCCTAAATTAGTAATATGAACAGGTACCCTTGCCTAAACAAGTAGTCTTAACTAGTACCCTTGCCTACTAGTACCCTGAACTAGTACCCTTGCCTTAACTAGTAGCCTTAACTAGTAGCCTTGCCTTACTGGTACCCTTAACTAGTAGCCTTACCTACCAACCTGACCTTAACTAGTACCCTTACCTTAACCAGTAGTCTTCACTAGTACCCTTGAATTAACTAGTAGCCTTAACTAGTACTGTTGCCTGAACTAGTAACCTTAAATACTGCCCTTGCCTTAACTAGCACACTTAACTAGTACCCTTGCCTTAACTAGTACCCATAACTACTACAGTGGGCTTAACTGGTAGCCTGAACTAGTACCCTTGCCTTAAGTAGTACCCTTACCCGAACTACTACCCTTAATTAGCACCCTTATTGAGTACCCCTGTAGAATAGAATGGAGTGGAATGGAGTCTAATGGAGTTGAATAGAGATGAATAAAGTAGAAAAGAGTTGAATAGAGCCGAATAGCACTGAATAGGGTCAAATAGGGCCGAATAGAGCTGAATCAAGCCGAATCGAGTCGAATCGACCAGATTCGAGCTCAGTGGAGCCAAATGGAGCTAAAAAGAGTCAAATAGAGACAAACAAAATGACCCGAGCTAAATCGAGCCAAATCGCACCTAAATGCATCCTACCACATCGAATCCCGTCAAATTCCATCAAACCCCACCAAAACCTGTCGAATCCCGTGGAATCTCACTGAATCCAGTCCAATTGTGTCAAATGGGGGCAAATTGAATGGAATCAAATTAAACTGAACAGATTAGAGTAGTGTAGGATAGGCTGGGATTCGGTAGGGTAGTGCACAGAAGAATAGAATAGAGTAGAATAGAAGAGAATACAAAGAGTAGAATGGAGTAGAGTTGAGTAGAATAGTCAGAGTTGAGTAGTGCAGAATATAGATGAATAGATCCAATTCGAGCTGAATTGAGTCGAATGGAGAGGAAAAGAGGCAAATCGTGATGAATCGAATGGATTAGAATAGATTAGAGTAGGGTAGGGTAGGGTAGAACAGAATAGAATAGAGTAGAATAGTGTAGAATGGAGTCGAACAGAGCAGAATGGTGTGGAATGGAGTCGAATGGAGCCAAATAGAGATGAATAAAGTAGAAAAGAGTTGAATAGAGCTGAACAGGGCCGAATAAGTTTGGATCGAGACTAATTATGCTGAACTGAGCAGAATCGAGCAGAATTGACCTGATTCAAGCCAAATAGAGCTAAGTCAAGCCGATTCAAGCCTAATCACATAGAATCGGGGTGAAATGCATTGAATCGAATCAAATAGATTAGAGTACAGGAGTGTAGGGTAGGAGGGGTTAGAATAGAACAGAACAGAACAGAACACAATAGAAAGAATAGAATAGAATTAAGTAGAGACAAGTACAGTAGAGAAGAGTCAAATAGAGTTGAATAGAGCCAAACAGAGCTGAATGCAGCCGAATTGACCAAATTCGAGGTAAATCGAGACAAATCTTGTCGAATCACATTAAAGTGTGTCGAATCGAATCAAACAGATTAGTGTAGGGCAGGTAAGGTTAGTGTACGGTAGGGTAGAATAGAATTCAGCAGAACAGAACAGAACTGAAAGAATACAATAGGGTCAAGTGCTGTAGAGTATAGAAGAGTAGAGTAGAATAGAGTTGAATATTGCCGAATAGAGCCAAATACAGCCAAACAGAGCCAAAAAGAGCCGAAGTGATAGAAATCAAGATGAATCACACCGAAGCCTACGAAATCGTGCCATATCGCGTCAGATCCCATCGAATTGCATTGAACCCCATCGATTCAAGTCAAATCACATCAAATCGATTAGAATAGGCTAGAGTAGATTAGAGTACAATACAATTGAATAGAGAAGGATGGAGCAGAATGGTGTATTGCAGTTGAAAAGAGATAATAGAGTTCAGTAGAATCTAATAGAGCTGAATAGAGTTGAATAGAGCCTATTAGAGCTGAATAGAGCTGACTAGAGCTGAATGGAGCTGATTAGAGCTGAATCGGACCGGATTGAGCTGAAGGGGGATGAATGGAGTGCAATGGAGCCGATTTGAGCCGAATCGCATCGAAATGCATGGAATCGAATCCAGTAGAATAGATTAGAGCAGGGTAGGATAGAATAGAGTAAAATAAAATTGAACACAGTAGAAGAGAATACAAAGAGTGCAATAGAATAGAGTAGAAAAGGGTAGAGCAGAGCAGAATAGTGTAGAGTAGAACAGAGTTGAATACAGTCGAATTCAGCCAAATGGAGATGAAACGAGACAAATCATGTTGAATCCCATCGAATCAATTACAGTAAATTAGAGTAGGGTAGAGTAGAATGGAGTAGAATCATGAGCAACGGAAGCGAATGGAGTCAAATAGAGTAGAAAAGAGCTGAATAGAGCCGAATAGTGCTGAATAGGGCCGAGGAGGGCCGAATCGAGCTGAATTGAGCCAAATCGAGCCGAATCCAGCGAATCGAGCCTAATGGAGCCGAATCGAGCCTAATCAAGCCGAATCGACACTGTTCGAGACAAATGGAGCCGAATGGACATGAACGGAAATGATTCGACCCAAATCACGTCAAAATTCATCGAATTGAATTGAATAGATTAGAGTAGGGGAGGTTCGGATAGGGTAGGGTATGGTAGGGTACAATAGAGTAGAATAGAATAGAACAGAGCAGAATAGAATACAGAATGAATACAGCAAAGAGTAGGCTAGAGTAGAGTAGAGGGGAATAGAGTAGAGTAGAAGAGATTTGATTAGAGCAAAATCGAGCAGAATCGCTACAGAATGGGTTGATTCAAATCCAATCAAATGGATTAGAATAGATTAGAGTTGTGTAGAATAGGGTAGGGTAGAATAGAGTAGAATAGAACAGAACAGAATAGAAATATTACAATAGAATAAAGAGTAGACTGGAGTACAATAGAGTAGACTAGAGTATAACAGAGTCGAACAGAGCTGAATGGAGAAGAAATGAGAGGAATCACTTTGACTCGATTAGAGTAAATTAGAGTGGTGTAGGGTAGGGTAGAGCAGAATAGTGTAGAATGGTGTAGAATGAATAGAATGGAGTAGAATGGAGTCAAATAGACATTAATAGAGTAGAAAAGAGTCGAATAAAGCAGAATAGGGCCGAAAAAGGCCAAATCGAGCAGAATTGAAGCAATTTAAGCCAAAACGAGCTGAAAGGAGCCTAACTGAGCCGAATGGAGCCTAATTGAGCCGAATAGAGCCAAATCGATTTGAATCGAGCTGATTCAAGCTTAATCACGTCGAATCCAATCGAAACGTATAGATTAGAGAAGGGGAGGGAAGGGGAGGGTAGAATAGAGTAGAGTAGAAGAGAAGAGATTAGAACAGAATAGAAAGAGTGGAAAAGAGTAGGGTTCAATAGACTCGAATAGAGTCGAATAGAGCCGAATAGGCCGAATAGAGACAAATAGAGAAAATAGAGCTGAACGGAGCTGAATAGAGCCGAAAAGAGCCGTATAGTGCCGAATCGCACCTAATTGAGCTGAATCAAGCAGAATCGCACCGACTGTCACGGAATAGCGTCGAATCACATCATTTTTTGTCAAACCATGTCGAATCACTTCATATCGTGTCGAATTGCATCGAATGTCATCGAATCACTGCAAATCGCGTTGTATCATGTGACATAAATTCGAATTGCGTCAAATCTCATAGAATTCTGCTGAATCACGTCGAATCACATGGAATCTCGTCAAATCTTTTTGAATCCCGTGGAATGCTTTGGACCTCGTCAAATCCCGTCGAATCCTCTCAAATCGCGTCGAACTGAATCGAATTGAATCAAATAGATTAAAGTAGGGTAGGTTTGGGTGGGGTGCAGTAGGGTTGGGTAGGGTTGAATAGAATAGAGTACAACAGAATAGGAGAGAACTGAACAGAACAGAAAGAAAGAATACAACAGAATAGAATAGAGTAGAAAAGAGTCAAATAGTGCAGAATCTAGCCGAATTGAGCCGAATGGAGACAAAACAAGACGAATTGCATTGAATCCCTTCAAATCGGGTCAAATGAAGTTGAATCAATTAGAATAGATTGGGGTAGGGATGGGTAGAATAGAATAGAGGAGAATAGTGTAGAATGGTGTGGAATGGAATATAATGGAGTCGAATAGAGACGAATAGAGTAGAAAAGAATCAAATAGATCAGAATAGGGCTGAATAAGGCCGAATCAAGCAGAATCAAGGCGATTCAAGCCAAAACGAGGTGAATGGATCCTAAAGGAGCCGAATAGAGCCAAATCCATGCGAATCGAGCCAATTCAAGCTTAATCACGTCGAATCGCGTTAAATAGGTCAAGTCCAATCGAAAAGTATAGATTAGAGTAGGTGTTGGGAGGGTAAAATAGAACAGAGTAGAGTAAGATAGAAGAGATTAGAACAGAAGGAATAGAATAGAGGGGAAAAGAGTAGAGTCGAATAGAGCTGAATAGGCCGAAAAGAGACGAATAGAGCTGAAGGGATCAGAATACAGCCAAAAAGAGCCATATAGTGCTGAATCGCACCTAACTGAGCTGAATCAAGCAGAATCGCACTGACTGTCACCGAATAGTGTCTAATCACATCGAATCACGTCAAATCGAGTCAAGTCACATAGTTTTGCATCAAACAAGGTCAGATTGCTTCATTTCGTGTCGAATCCCATTGTATCAGGTCGAATAACTTCGAATTGCATCAAATCTCATAGAATCCTACTGAATCACATTGAATCGCATGGAATCTCGTCAAATCTGTTCAAATGCCTTCAGATCTCGTCGAATCGAGTCGAATCCTGTCAAATCACGTCGAATTGAATCAAATAGATTAAAGCAGGGTAGATTTGGGTGGGGTGCAGTAGGTTTGGGTAGGGTAGAATAGAAGAGAGTACAACAGCATAGGAGAGACAGAATAGAAGAATACAACAGAATAGAATAGAGTAGAAAAGAGTCAAATAGTGCAGAATATAGCCAAATTGAGCCGAATGGAGACAAAAGAAGACGAATTGCATCGGATCGCTTCGAAATGGCTCAAATCAAATCGAATGGATTAGAATAGATTAGGATAGGGAAGGGTAGAATAGAATATAGTGTAGAATGGTGTGGAATGGAGTTGAATGGAGTCCAGTAGAGGCAGATGGAGATGAATAGAGTAGAAAAGAGTCGAATAGAGCAGAATAGGGCCAAATAGTGTCAAATTTGGCCTTATCGAGCAGAATCCAGTAGAATCGATGCAATTCAAGCCAAATCGAGCCGAATGGAGCCGATTCGAACCGAATCGAGCTGATTCAAGCCTAATTGCATTGAATCGCGTGGAAATGCGTCAAATCGAATCTAATCAAATAGACTAGAGAAGGGTAGGCTAGGGGCAGGGAGGGTAGACTAGAATAGAACAGAACAGTACAGAATAGAAAGAATAGAATATAGTACAGTAGGGTAAAAAGAGCAAAGTAGAGAAGAGTAGAGTAAAATTGAGAAGAATAGAGTCAAATAGTGCAGGATATAGCCGAATAGAGCCAATTCTAGCCGAATCGAGCCAAATGGAAACAAAACGAGATGAATCGCGTTGAATTGCTTTGAATCGTGTCCAATCAAATCGATTAGCATAGATTAGATTAGAGTAGGGTAGAACAGAATAGAGTAGAATAGTGTAGAATGGAGTCAAAAAGAGACAAATAGAGTAGAAAAGAGTCGAATCGAGCCAAATAGGGCTGAATAAGGCTGAACCGAGCCAAATTGAGTTGAAACGAGCAGAATCGAGGCAATTCGAACCAAATCGAGCTGAATCGAGCTGATGTTGCTGAATCGAGCCGATTCAAGCATAATCACGACCAATCACATCAAAATGCTTTGAATCGAATCAATTGGAATAGAATAGGTTAGGGTAGGGTAGTTTATGATAGGGTAGACGAAAGTAGACTACAGTAGAGTACACAAGGCTAGAGTAGTAGCCTAGACTAGTAAGCTGGGCCAGTCAGCTAGACTAGTGGCATAAATCAGTAGCCTAGACAACTAGCCTTGAGTAGTACCATTGCTTTGACAAGTACCCTAAATCAGTAATCCAAACTAGTACCCTTACCTTAACTAGGAGAATGAATTAGTACCCTTGCCTTAACTAGTAGTCTTAACTAGTACCCTTGCCTTAAATAGTAGTCTTAACTGGTACCTTGCTTTAACCAGTAATCTTAACTAGTACCCTTGCCTTAACTAGTTCCCTAGCATTAACTAGTACTCTTAACTAGTAATGTCAACTAGTACCCCTGCCTTAACCAGTACCCTCAACAAGTACCCATGCCTGAACTAGTACCCTGAAGTAGTATCCTGGCCTTAACTAGTACCCTTAAATAATACACTTACATAACTAGTACTCTTAAGTAGTACCCTGGCCTTAACTTAACTAGTAGCCTGAACTAGTACCCTTGCCTTAAGTAGTCCCCTCGCCCAAGCTAGTACCCTAATTAGTACCCTTATTGAGTACCCCTAAGTAGTAGGGTATGGTACAGTGGGGTAGCATAGGGTAGGGTAGCGTACGGTGGAACAGAGGAAATAGAAGAAAATAGAATAGAACAGCATAGGTCAGGGTAGGTTAGTTTAGTGTAGGGTATGGTAGAGTAGCATAGGATGGAATAGAGAAAATAGAAAACGAGAATAGAATACAACAGAATAGAAAAGAACAGACTAGATTAGGATAGGGAAGGGTGGGGTAGGGTTCTGCAGAATAGTGTAGTGTAGAATGGAGTAGAATGGTGTGGAATCGAGTCGAATGGAGTCGAACAGAGATGAATAGAGTAGAAAAGAGTTGAATAGAGCTGAATAGCGCCAAATAGGACCAAATACAGCCAAATCGAGCCGAATAGAGCCAAATCAAACCAAATTGAGCTGAATCGTGTCAGTAGAACTGCCCCATGTGGCTTCCTAGGAGCAGTTGGTGGATTTGAACCACTGACCTTTTGGTTAGCAGCTGAGCTCTTAACCACTGTGCCATCAGGGCACCAATAATGTACCCAAGCCTTTATTAATGCATAAATGTGTGCCAGTGGAATTTTTAATGAAAATTATTGTGAATTTTTGTTCACGGAGCCATTCTATTAGACAAATGCAAATGCTCTTTCAGATATGTTCATTGAAACTTTATCATGACCCACATGAACGTTTTCTTTTGCTGTAATTCTGAATTTAATTGGTTTAATACTATGGTCTAGCACTCACGATGTAATGGATTCTGTACTAATTCTTTGTACACAAAACAATAGAATACTAAAAATAATTACTGTCTATGAATTCCACAAGAGTTTTGTTTACAGACACATTGTGAATTGTTTCTTCTGTATCATTAACCTAAAAGGTAATAGGAATGAATTTTGCAATAAAATACTTGTATCTTCCAAACCCATAATTTTTTTTTGCTTTCTCAATGTCATTGGAGACCTTGCTCATATTAAAATCCAGAAACATTTAATAACAAATGTAAGCCTTGTTGGATCTCTTTCTCTTTCTAATCGGCACACAGGGGGCTTTTACAGAGATATTTTTTCTGATGTCTCTTCAAATGTGTTCATCCTAACAGCCTAGTAATTAAGCTATTTACACAGAATCAATAACAGTATTTTTAAACAGATTTTCTGATTCTCTCTTGAATACACCACAGTAGATTTATCTCTGCCTAACAAAAAGGATAGTAAACAAAGAGGATATTTACCAACATGAACAGTGACTATACACATGAACTTCACCAGATGGAATACACAGGAATCAAATTGACTACATCTGTGGAAAAAGATGATGAAAAAGCTTGATATCATCAGTCAGAACAAGGCCAGGGGCTGAGTCTGGAACGGACCATCAATTGCTCTTAAGCAAGTTCAAGTTGAAACTGAAGAAAATCAGAGCAAATCCACAAGAGCCAAAATATGACCTTGAGTATATCCCACCCGAATTTACAGACTTCCTGAAGAATAGATTTGATGCGATGAACACTAATGACCAAAGGACAGATGAGTTGTGGAATCACATGAAGGATATCATATGTGAAGAAAGCAAGAGGTCATTGAAAAGACAGGCAAGAAAGAAAAGACCAAGATGGATGTCAGAGGAGACTGAAACTTGTGCTCAAACATCGAGCAGCTAAAGCAAAAGGAAGAAATGACAAAGTAAAAGAACTGAACAGAAGACTTCAAAGGGCGGCTTGTAGAAAGAGCTGGAGATAGAAAGCTAAAAGGGATGGACATGCTCAGCATTACTCCAGCTGAAAGAACTGAAGAAAAAAGTCAAGCTTCGTGTTGCAGTAGTGAAGGATTCTATGGGGAAAATATTAAGCAATGCAGGAAGCATCAAAAGAAGATGGAAGGAATACACAGAGTCATTACACCAAAAAGAATTAGTCGGGGGGCAACCATCTCAAGAGGTAGCAAATGATCGGGAACCGATGGTACTGAAGGAAGATATCCAAGCTGTACTGAAGTCACTGAGGAAAAACAAGGCTTCAGGAATAGATGGACTATCAATTGAGATGTTTCAGCAAATGGATGCAGCACTGGAAGTGCTCACTCATCTATGCCAAGAAATTTGGAAGACAACTTCCTGGCCAACTGACTGGAAGGGATCCGTATTTATGCCTATTCCCAAGAAAGGGGATCCAATCTAATGAAGAAATTATCAAACAATACCATTAATATCACATGTAAGCAAAATTTTGCTGAAGATCATTCAAAAGTGGCTGAAGCAATATATTGACACAGAACTGCCAGAAATTCAGGCCAGATTCAGAAGAGGACGTGGAACCAGGGATATCATTGCTGATGTCAGATGGATCCTGGCTGAAACCAAAGAATATCAGAAAGACGTTTACCTGTGTTTTATGGACTATGAGAAGGCATTCAACTGTGTGGATCATAACAAATTATGGATAACATCATGAAGAATAGGAATTCCAGAACACTTAAACGTGCTCATGAGGAACCTGTACATAGACCAAGAGACAGTTGTTTGGACAGAACAAGGGGATATTGAATGGTTTAAAGTCAGGAAAGGTGTGCGTCAGGTTTGCATCCTTTCACCATACCTTTTCAATCTGTATGCTGAGAAGCTGGACTATATGAAGAAGAACGGGGCATCACTATTAGAAGATGACTCCTTAACACCCTGCATTACGCAGATGACACAACCTTGCTTGCTGAAAGTAAAGAGGAACTGAAGAACTTACTGATGAAGATCAAAGATCTTCAAGATGGATTACACCTCAAAATAAAGGAGACAGGAAATCCTTGCAACTGGACCAATAAACCACACTCTGAAATATGAAGAAAGGGTTGAAGTTGTCAAGGATTTCATTTTACTTGGATACACAATCAACACCCATGGAAACAGTAGTCAAAGAATCAAAAGCTGCATTGCATTGGGCAGATCTGCTGCAAATGACCTCTTTAAAGTGTTGAAAAGCAAAGATGTCACCTTGAAGACTAAGGTGCACCTGACCTAAGCCATGGTATTTTCAGCCACATCTTATGTGTTTGAAAGCTGGACAGCGAATTAGAAGAGTGAAACAGAATTGATGCCTTTGAATTGTGTTGGCAAAGAATATTGAATATACCATGGACTGTCAAAACAATGAACAAATTTGTCTTGGAAGAAGTACAACCAGAATGCTCCTTAGAAGCAACGATGTCAAGACTGCATTTTACATACTTTGGACATGTTGTCAGGAGGGATCAGTCCCTGGAGGACATCATGCTTGGTAAAGTACAGGGTCAGTGGAAAAGAGGAAGACTCTTAATGAGATCTATTGCCACAGTGGCTGCAACAAGGGCCTTAAGCATAACAATGGTTATAAGGATGGTACAGGACTAGGCAGTGTTTTTTTCTGTGGTACATAGGCTCACTATGAGTCAGAACTGACTCATCAGCACCAAACAACAACAATCCTATATGGGGTTTGTTGAACTTCTCAGATAGTTAGATTTCATCTTTCATACTAAGAAAGTTTTCAGTCAGCAAATCTTGAATGATCTTCTGTGTTTTCCATTTTCTCCCCCTATTCTGGAATTCCAATCACTCACAAAATTTTGCTCTTGATTGTATCCCACATCATTCTCATGGTTTCTTCATTTTTCTTCATTCTTTTCTCTGACTTTTCTCAAACAAATTGGCATCCAAAGATTTGTTTTCAGTTTTTCTGATCCTGTCTTCCATTGTTTCAAACCTGCTCCTCAAACCTTTTATGGTACTGTCATTTCTGAAATCTTGTTGATCATCATTTTGATTTGTAATTGCTGTTTTTGTAAGATTTCTAATTATTAATTTTGAAATTTTATTCTGTATTATTTTTTCTGAATTCTCTTATTGATTTGTCTGTGTTTTCTTTGACTTTGGCTATATATTGGTTAGTTTTGTCTGCATTTTCCTTGATCTCTTTCACCAGATGGGTGGTGTTCGGGTTTCTGTTGCAGGCAGGGAGGGGTCTGGGCTCCTAACCGGGTCTCCTTGGGGCCGTGGTGGACAGCACAAGGGGCCCAGAGCCAGCGAGGAAGAGTCTGGAATCCTGCTTGTGTACCGTCTGGGGTGAGGCTGGTGGCAGTAGATGTCTGGAGCTGTCAGGGAAGGGCCTGAGGTTCATGTCTAGTCCCCTTGGGGCCACAGTGGGTGGCAGGAGTCATCTGGAGCCTACAGGAAAGGGCCAGTTGTTTGGGCCAGGTCCTACTGGGGCCACAGCCAGAAGGTGGAAGAGGTGGGGGGCAAAGGCAGGGGCAGAGGAAGCCAAATGGAGGAGGGCAACAGGGTGGGTTGGTACTGTGGTTCCTGGCATTTGGGGTTGCCAGGATGGGGTGGTTATAGCTGCTGTTCACCAGAGGGGTGGGGAGTGTAGGATTGCTCCCCTGTAGTTTCCACTGGAAAGATTTTGGTCTCCTCCTTGAGTTGCAGGCAGCAAATGTGATCTTACTTAGCCCTGGGTATGCCTGTGTTGTGCCTCTATCTCTTATTGGGAATCCTGTGGAGGTGCCTTTCTGTATGCGGGGTTGTTGGTTTTATTCCAAAATGGCCACGCTGAGTCATGCTGTTTGGCAAGGGAATCTCCACTCTGTATCTCTCTTCCTGCTCCGTTTTATATCAGTTTCTTGTTCTCAGTAACTTCCATCTAATACTTTAACCCTTCATTTAAGGTTCAGGGATCCAGGATTGATGTCTGTATATGTTTTACTTGTTTTGTCATGTCTTTGTTGCAGCGGGATGGCTTAGTGCATCTGACTACTCTTCCATCTGGGCTTCCACTCCAATGAATATTTTCCTAATTACTTGATCTTCCCAATGGATTAACACTTTTATAATTTTTAAATGTTCTTTTTGTCTGGTAACTTTTTTTACTCAAAGTCTAATATGTCAGATATTAGTATAGCTAATTCAGCTTTCTTTTGATACTGCTTGCTTGGTGCCTTAGTTTCCTAGGGCTTCCATAACACATTAATATATTCTCTCACAATTTTGGAGGTTAGAGGTCCAAATTTAGGGTACTGGCAGGGCTATTATCTTTCTCTTTTTGTTCTGGGGGAATATCCTCCTCTCTCTTCTGGCTTCTTGTAGCCCCTGGCTTTTTTTGACAGTCCTTGGATACATGTAGGCTCATTGGCCTCTATCTTCACATGGTGTCTCTGTTGCCTGTGTGACTCTCTACATTTCCCTGTCTGTTCTCTCCTTTTATAACACTTCCATCAGAAGTTATTAGGATCAGAACCTACCTCACTCTGATATTATCTTAAAAGAATAACCCTATTTCCCCAAACAAGGTTACACTGACAGGCATAAGGGATAAGACTTCATCACTTGCAGTGACACTTTCAATTCACAGCAGAGGGCTTATGTTTCACCGTTCTTTATTTTCACCCGATTTGTGTCTTCACATCTTAAGTGTGTCTGTTGTAGACTGGTGCATATTTGTATCATGTTTCCTTTTTCATGCATTTTTCCAACTTCTGCCTTTCAATTGAGTTGTTTCACTATTTAAATTTAATTTAAATAGATGACTTCTGTTTTCCTTCTTGCAATTTATTTTCTATAGGTCTTATGTCATTTTTAGTTGGTCTATTTCTTGATTCCAGGCCTCTATTGTGTTAAATCAATAATTTCTAGTGTAATTTTAAAATTTCCTGTTGTATATTTTCCAATATATATTTTATATTATTTTCTTAAAAAGTCTGTGAAGATTATACTTAGCAAATTAGAACAAATTCAAATTAATAATATCTTACTTTCAATAATATTTAATAAATCTCTGTCCCATTTATTCTTTGTAAAAATATTGTCACATAAATTACTTCTTTATATGTTAAAAGCAAGGATTTTCTTTTCTCTGCTTATTGGAAAGATTTTAGTGCAAGAAGTTAAAAGGTCTAGTTTTTTTTTTTTTTTTTAAGGAACTAATTGAGGAAACAAACTCAGTGTGCATGGAGGTTCTCAGGGCCTTGAATATAATCACATAACCTCACACTCTTCTCTCTGCCAAGGAAAAGTAGATGTCCCACAATGCTACCTTTAAAAATTTGTAAAACAAATTTCAACACAAATCTGAACTAAATGATATCTATTCAGGCCCATATATATAATAGTTATACCATCAAACATCTAGTGAATTCTTCACTCATGTGTCTGTTATGCCAAATTATATCCAGTTTGGAACCTCATATGTTTTGCAGGTGATTTTTAAAAAATCTGACAGTATATTAATAAAGCTTTCTCTTTTAAAAGACATTAAATACTTGAGTGTTTACGTGCAGATGTAGAAAGTAGGTTAGGCCCAAGAACAAACATTTTATAACTTTCTTTCACTTATTCCAGATATGCAAATGTTCAATAGTTTCCCTCAGTTTGTTCTCCTAAACATCTCTTGAGTTCACTCCCTGAGCTTTCGATTCACTGCCACTATTGTGTTTTAAACATTTGGAATACCTTATTGAGCTTAAAGCGTTGGCCCTCCAACTTGTCTTTCTAAACACAAACGTCTCAAAATCTAACCTTAGAACATTTGGCAGAGAAATCTTTATGAAGTAAATATCTGATCACGTAAATGCTTATACCAAAAAAAGAAAATCCTATATGAAACATCTGCTACAGAATCACCTACAGTTCACGTTTCTATTCAATGTGATTTGAAAAGTTATTTTAGGTATGACACATAGAATTTTTACCTCAATAATCTAATCACACTAAATTTATGTGGTTAAGTACAAGAGGTCGGCAGTTCGAATCTGCCAAGTGCTCCTTGGAAACTCTATCGGGCAGTTCTACTCTGCCCTAGAGGGTCGCTATGAGTCGGAATCGACTAGACGGCAGCGAGTTTGGTTTTGGTTCAGACCTACCAGACTAGGTGCCAGTGCATTTTCAGTGCATATAAACTTTTTTGTAGATTAAACCTCAACATAGAGGAAAAAAAATCCTAAAACTGGACAAATAAGCAATATCATGATAAGAGGAGAAAATGTTGAAGTTGCTGATGATTTCATTTTAATTGGATTCACAACCAACACCCATGAAAACAGCAGTCAGGAAATCAAGTGATGCAAAAAGCTGCCAACCAAGAATAATATATCCTGCAAAACTCTCACTGAAATATGATGGCAGAATTAGGACATTTCCAGATAAACAGCAATGAAAGGAATATGGAAAAACCAGACCAAACTTACAAGAATTATTAAAGGGAGTCCTTCAGTTAGAAAACAAACAATATTGGACAACCACCTGAATCTAGCACTTAAGACAGCCTCCGCCAGATACCAACCAAGCAAAACAGGAATAGAGGGATATTCCTTGATGTAATAAATTGCATTCATACAAATCCAACAGCCAACATCATTCTTAACAGAGAGAGGATGAAAACATCCCCCCTCCCCCAAAAACAAGAAGACCAATCTTATTTAACATTGTGCTGGAAGTCTTAGCTAGAGCAATAAGGCAAGAAAAAGAAGTAAAGGACATCCAAGTTGGTAAGGAAGAAGTAAAATTACTATACATGAAGAACCCAACGCCTACACAAGAAAACTGCTGGACCTAACGGAAAGATTCAGCAGAGTAGCAGGATAAAAGATCCACCCACCAACCACTGCCTTCGAGTCGATAAAAGATACACATAGAAAAATCAGTCAGATTCCTATACATCATAAAGAGAAAAACAAAAAGAAAATCAGGAAAGCAACACCATTTATCATAGCAACTAAAGACAAACAAACAAACAAAACAAGATACTTAGGAATAAATCTAAACAGAGACATAAAGGGCCTATACAAAGAAAGATTCAAAACACTATGTCAAGAGACCAAATAGACAAACATAAATGGAAAACCTACCACGCTCATGGATAGGTAGACTCAACATTGTGAAAATGTTAATTCTACCCAAAGCAATCTACGAATGCAATACAATCCTGATCCAAATACCAACAGCATTCTTCAAAGAGATGGAAAAAGTAATCATTAAGTTTATGTGGAAAGGAAAGAGGCCCCAGATAAGTAAAGCACTATTGAAGTAAAAGAACAAAGTAGGAGGACTCCTACTACTTGACCTTAGAGCCTACTATACAGCTATGGTAGTCAAAAAAACTGGTACTGGTACAACGGCAGACACTTTGACCAGTGGAACAGAACTGAGAGCCCAGGCAGAAGTCCACCCACCTGGTCACTGTATCTTTGACAAAGGTCCAAAGACTGTTAAATGGGGAAAAGATAGTCTTTTTAATAAATGGTGCCTGCAAAACTGGATGTCCACCTGTAAAAAAATGAAATAAGACCCATATGTCACACCATAAACAAAAACTAATTCAAATGGATCAAAGACCTGAATATAAAACCCCAAACTATAAAGATTATAGAAGAAAAACCAGGGTCAACACTAGAGGCCCAAATACATGGCATAAATAGCATACAAACCATAACTAACAATACAAAAACAACAGAAGATAAGCTAGATAACTGGGATCTTCTAAAAATTAAACACTTATGCTCATCAAAAGACTTCACTAAAAGGGTAAAAAGACAACCTACACGCTGGGAAAAAAACTGTCTATAGCAAATCTGACAAAGGTCTAATCTCTAAAATCTATAGGAAAACCCAATACCTCTACAACAAAAAAAAATCTAATTTAAAAAAATGGGCAAAGGATATGAATAGACACTTCACTAAAGAAGACATTCAGGCAGCTAACAGACATATGAGGAAATGCTCGAGATGGCTAGCCATTAGAGAAACGCAAATCAAAACTACAATGAGATACCGTCTCACCGTGACATTACTGGCACAAATCCAAAAAACTGAAAATAACAAATGTTGGAGAGGCCGCAGAGAGACTGGATCTCTTATGCACTGCTGGTGGGAAAGTAAAACGGTGCAACCATTTTGGAAAATGATATGGCAGCTTCCTTAAAAAGCTAGAAATAGAAATACCATATGACACAGCTATCCTACTCCTAGGAATATATGCTAGAGAAATAAGAGCCATCACACGGACAGACATATGCACACCTATGTTCTTTGCAGCATTATTCACAATAGCAAAAAGATGGAAAAAACTTAAGTGCCATCAACAGTTGAATGGATAAACCACTATAATACATACACACAATGGAATACTATGCAACAACAAAGAACAATGATGAATCTGTGAAACATCTCACAACATGGATGAATCTGGAGGGCATTATGCTGAGAGTAATACATTAATCACAAAAGGACAAATAGTACATGAGACCACTATTATAAAAACTCATGAAAAGGCTTACACACAACAAGAAACAATCCTAGGAAGGGGAGGGTTGGGGAAGGAAAAATGCCAACTAGACAATAGATAAGTGGTAAATTTGGTGAAGAGTAAGACAATACACAATTCTGGGGAATGCAGCACAACTTGACCAAGGCAAGGACATGGAAGCTTCATAGACAGATCCAAACTCTCTGAGGGACTGAATTACTGGGCTGTGGGCTGGCGACCACAGCCTCGGGGGACATCTATCTCAATCGACGTAACATAGTTTATAAAGAAAATGTTCTACAGCCTACTTTGGTGAGTAGCTTCTGGCATTTTAAAAGCTTGTGAGTGGCCATCTAAGATACTCCACTTGTCCCACCCCATCTGAAGCAAGGGAAAATGAAGAAAACCAAAGACACAAGGGAAAGATTAGTCCAAAGGACTAATGGACCACAACTACCACAGCCTCTACCAGACTGAGTCTAGCACAACTACGTGTTGCCTGGCTACCACCACGTACTGCTCTGACAGGGATCACAATACAGGGTCCTGGACAGAGCTGGAGAAAAATGTACAACAAAATTCTAACTCATAAAAAAAGACTAGACTTACTGGTCTGACAGAGCCTGGAGAAACACCCAGAGTATGCCCCCTGGACACACTTTAAATTCAGTACTGAAGTCATTCCTGAGGTTCACCCTTCAGCCAAAGATGAGACAGGCTCATAAAACAAAATGAGAGTAAATAGTCACACAAACCCAGGGGCAAGGATGAGATGGGAGGAGGGGACAGGAAATCTGGTAATAGAGAACCCAAGTTTGAGAAGGGAGACCGTTGATATGTTATGGGGTTGGTAACTAATGTCACAAAACGATGTGTATTAATTGTTTAATGAGCAACAAATCTGCTCTGTAAACCTTCATCTAAATGACAATACAAAAAAAGAAAAAGGTCAAATGAAAAAAGAAATCATACAACACATTGCATTGGGCAAATCTGTTGCAAAAGACCTCTTTAAAGTGTTAAAAACAAAGACCTCACTTTTAGGACTAAGGTGGACCCCACCCAAGCCATGATATTTTTAATTGCCACATATGCATGCAAAAGCAGGACAAGGAATAAAAATTACTGAAGAAAAATTTTTGCATTTGAATTATGGCATTGGCAAAGGGTATTGAAAAAAAAGTTTTTTTTTTTTTATTGACTATACTATGGACTGGAGGGTGAAAAAATCTGTCTTCAAAAAAGTACAGAATGAGTGCTCCTTAGAAATGAGGATGGCGAGACATCAAGTACTTTAGATATGTTTTTATAAGAGACAAGTACCTTGAGAGGGGTATCATGCTTGCTAAAGCAGAAGATCTGCGAAAAATAGGAGGATCCTCAACAAGATGAATTGACACAGTGCCTACCACAATGGGCTCAAACATAGCAACAATTGTGAGGGTGGCGCAGGACCCATGTTTCTGTCCTTTGTACATGGGGTCGCTATGAGTCGAACTGACTTGACGGCACTGTTTAACAACAAAAATAACAAAATTTTTATGATTTAAAGCCTTCCTCTTTTTCTTGCGTTGTTACAATCTACCCCAACTGACACAATTTTTCCTCCCAAAGGGCAGCTAACACTTATTGAGAGCTCATTGTAGGCCACGTGCTGACCGTGAATTGTTTTATACATACTTCATTTCATTCTGAAAATAACCTTATCAAGTAAGAACAATTGTTATTTATATCTCATGAATGGAGAAACTTATCGATAGAGAGTTTGGGAAACTTAACCAGGCTGACATGTAAATCTGGAGTTACAACCTGGCTAGCTGACACAAAACAATATGCTACTCATTTTCAGGACAGTGATACTAGCTAGCAATATTTGAACTACTTCCTAGTGCCCCCAAATAGTGTGCATGCTCTTATACATGTCTATATCATTCCTTTACACTTTCTTTCATGTATATTGCAAGTGTCACAAGAATCACCTCTTTTCGAACTGCACTCCTGATTCACTAAAATAAGTAAGCATTCATTACTATGAACACATCATTGTGTATAGTGCTCTATTATAAGAGAAATTACTATCTATGATATTTGTTGGTTTCTTTGTTTCCTCCACAGTAAGCTGTTTCATCCTAATAAGGACCAAAATTTTGACTAGTGTAGAACCTAGGATAAGCGTACCTATAATAAATGGATGTTAATCAATTATACTCATCCAACCATTTGTACAGGGTATAAAACCAAAAACCGAACCCGATGCTGGCGAATTGATCTGACTCCTAGCGACCCTATAGGATAGAATAGAATTGCCCCATAGGGTTTCCACAGAGGACTTGGTGGATTCGAACTGCCAACTTTTGGTTAGCAGCCATAGCACTTAACCACTATACCACCAGGACTTCTGTACACAGTATATTAATATATAAGTATAATTGGATTTTTTTTTTTTAGTTTTTTTTTTTTAAGGGAAAGAGTTCCATATCTTGAGAGGTAAAAATAATAACAATAATAAATTTGTGGTGAAATCTAAAAGGGAGAATTCTATAACACTGCAGGAAATATTAATCATAAAGAGAAGTAGGAAAGAGTGAATCACACTGAATTTGTTTAAAATGCTATAAGAAAGTTAATTAATTGAAAGAACAGATTAAGTAAACAGGAACATAGGAGCAATAATCTTTATTTAATGTTTACATCAAGATTTTAAAATTTTTTCCTCATTTTTTGAAAACAGTGAAAATCTTTTTGAATGTATCCTTGAAAACTTGTTTCACTTGCTGGTTCCTTAGACTATAAATGACGAGATTTAATAAAGGAGCAAATGAAGTATAGATGACAGCTATACCTTTGGATAAAGTCACCCTTTCTTTTGCTGATGGCTTTATGTAAATGAAGATACAGCTACCATAAGTAAGGGAAACTACAATCATGTGGGAAGAACAAGTGGAAAAAGAATTTGTTCTTTTCTGAGCAGGAAGGATTTTTAGAATGGTCTTGATTGTATATGTATAGGAAAAAAATCAGTAACAGCAATGTGACCACAAGTATTATATAGCTGATAAAAACAAATGAAATTAATTCTAGGAAGTGAGTGTCTATGCAGGACATCTGTAAGATAGAAATTTCACATGAAATGATCAATTACTTTGGAAAAACAGAATTCTAGTTTCAGCCCTATGACCAACGGTGGAAAGGTAATCAGAAAGCCAGCTGTCCATGAACTGAGTACCAGTTGGTAGCACACTTGGCTTCTCATAATGATGGGATAATGCAACTATTTGCAGATGGCTGCATAAGAGTCATAGACATGGCAGGCAGAAGGTGAAACTCTGTAACACATATTAAGAGGAAAAAGAACAATTGAGATGCACAACCATTGCAGGAAATGATTTTGTTTTTAGTAACAATGCTTGTCAGAAATCTAGGAATAGATATTGTTGTCAATAAGATTTCCAAGTGGGAGAAATTTCAGAGAAAAAAAATACATTGGCGTCTTGAGGCGAAGATCCAACAGCGTGAGGGGGATGATAGCTAAGTTCCCCATCACACCCAAAATGTAATTGAGAAAGAGAAATATAAAAATCACAATTTGCAACTCTGGGTCATCTGTCAGTCCCAAGAGAATGAACTCTATCTCCTTTGACTGGTTCTTCATTTCACTTATGAATCCTATTAAATCGACATTGGGAAAAAAACACAAAAGCAGAAATAACAGGATCTTTTTTAAAGCTAGTATCAGAAAAACTTGATAACCAGAAATGTAAACAAGTGTAAATATTTGTCACAGTTTGACAAGGCAGGTGATCCCTAAAATTATAGTACAGATCAGCCTAAACATCTTCTAATTCACTGTACCGTATACATTAAAGTTTTACATATTACAATACGAAGTTCTTTCTTCTCTTTCTCCTTTGGACTTGAAAAGTGATTTAAATATTGGCTAATCATTTCCAAATAATCTGAATTCTGCTTAAATATTCTAAATAGAGAGAGGATAAGTATTATTTGAGATGTGTTTTCTGTGTATGTTTAATAAATTATTGTAATAAGTTTTTATAAAATTTTGCCAACTTTGCCAGTGTCAATTTACTATGCATGTTCAACATCTTTTACTTTATGAAAAGACTTTTTAAATTTATCAAACATATAGAATTATTAGGAGTTATATATTTTCCGTAAGTATGATCAAAATTCTCCAGTATATGCCATTAATTTTTTAGCTTTGATGCAGTACTGCTCCATGTTCCTTTGACTTATTTTCTTCAATGATTATTTTTTCTGATTCCAAATCATCAGTCTTATAATCTGTTGCATTTCAACTCATCATTTTGAAATATCTTCAAGATACAGTTAGTAATTTCAAAAGTCTAAATAAAGTAGGGAAAGAAATGTAGCTATAGGAAAAACAAACACAATCAATTATTATCTTACTTTGTCTTGGATTCAGACAATTTATAAAGTCTTAAATATTACTTTTTTCCTGTTTGTGCAGACTACAGTAAATAATTTTGTCTTCTTAGTCTAATGATGAGGGTGATATTAATTACTAGGAATAAGGAGTTTCGTTAAATATTTTTGTTAGTCTAGGACTAGTATAGAAGTGAAAGTCAGTAGTCACTTGTGATACTAATTATATTATTTCTGACACTCAACTTCATTTTTCTTAAATACATAAGTAAAAAATTTCTCTATAGATGAATAGGCCCATTGTTTGCTACAGAGTTAATTGTATACTTTATGTTCAGTAGACTACTGTCTTGTATGTATATACATGGTGGAAAAGAGATATTTTCTCTTTATTTTAATGAAGCTGTTGAAGTGCTATCTGAACATTCATGTCTTTAATTTCAGAGTTAATATACAGGTCCCATTGGGTATTTAAATTAGGGTATCTCTAAATCAACTACCTTATTCATTTTAAAAATCATTCCACTAGGTTATTAATATATGCATCTCACTTGAATAAAAATGTTTGACCCTTGCATAGAAGGATGTGTTTTCCCTAATTTCATTTTTCTCACTCTACTTAATGTAGCAAAAATGTGTATTTTCTTATAAAATTTTTGTTTTGGGTTTTGAATGAGAGCTATTGATAATCTGAGGTGCTATAGGAAACACTGGTGGCATGCTGTTTAAGAGCTATGGCTCTTAACCAAAAAGATCAGCAGTTCGAATCCACCAGACACTCCTTGGAAACCCTATGGGGCAGCTCTGCTTCGTCCTATAGGGTCGCTGTGAGTTGGAACCAACTCAACGGCAATGGTTTTATAGCAATTTATAGCAATAATAATCTACCATGTCCCTATTTTCAAGTATTTTTCCCCAATATTTTATATTTATATTTGAGTTTCTTTTTGGCTTTGGAAAATAGG
The DNA here is from genome assembly GCF_030014295.1 of Loxodonta africana. NCBI lineage: Eukaryota > Metazoa > Chordata > Mammalia > Proboscidea > Elephantidae > Loxodonta > Loxodonta africana. Next base: position 86,987 of record NW_026975132.1, on the reverse strand, counting down.
TTAGATGATAGTTAGAGAGAGAATAGATGATTAGATAGATAGATAGACAGACAGACAGTGAGACAGATAGATAGATGATAGATAGATGATAGATAATAGATGATGGATAGATAGATAGATGATTGATAGACAGACCGACCGACAGACAGACAGACAGATAGATAGATGATAGGCAGATATATAGATTCAAATTGCCCTGGTGGCACAGTGATTAAGAGCTACGGTGAATCCACAAGTCACTCCTTGGAAATCCTATAAGGCAGATCTACTATGTCCTATAGGGTTGCTATGAGTCATAATTAACTAGATGGCAAAGGATTTGGGTTCTTTTTTGGCTTTGGAAAATAGATTAGATAGATAGCTAGATGATAGATTGGGAGATGGACAGATACATTGGCAGATAGATTCGAACTAATGATTTCAGTAAATCTCAAAATCTGAAGTCAAGGATAGCAGCCATTTTTGTTTTATTCCTTGACCACTAAAAAGATCACAAACTGAGTGATCACGAGTGTTTTTTATGAAGAATGTGTTCCACTACTTTCATTTCTTCAATTCTCAGTCTTGCTCTACATTCAGTCAGAAAGAGAACAGAGTCAGTTCAACAATTTTCGCTAACATCATGTGGCTAGATGGCAAATCTACATGCTGGTTTCTTTAAGAATCTGCAAAATAGATGCTATTTTTGCTCTTCAAAATTCCTGAAGGAGTACAATTTCATGTAGTTAAAAAAATCTATCATGGGAGGCGGGGCCAAGATGGCTGACTAGGTAGAAGCTACCTTGGATCCTTCTTGCAAAAAAGACTCGGAAAAACAAAGTGTATCGATCATATACATGACAATCTACGAACCCTGACCAACAAACACAAATCTAAAGAGTTGACATGAGTGACAGAGACTCAGCCAGCACAAGCAGGCTGCACACTAATGAGCTAAGGAGAGAAGGAACAACCACGGGAAATCAGTGACAGTTTTCGGAGCCTGGAGTCAGTGTCCCAGCCAGAAAACCTTGGCCCCGGGCTTTGGACTGGGGGCAGGGGAGCGGAGCACGGTATCCTGAGACAGCAGAAACATGGAACGCAGCCCTAGCCCCAAGAAGTGACCTCAGGGGAAGCCCAACCAGTGCAGGCAGGCAGCACAGCCATGCGGCTGACAGGAGGAGAAGTCACCGGGAGGCAGCGACTGGTTTTGGAATCTGGAGTGTGGCGTCCCAGCTGGGGAACCTTTGCACTGGGCTTTGGAATGGGAGCAGAGGAACTGACCACGGCTTCTGATACAGCACAAGCACAGGATGCGGGCCTGACCCTCGGGGGCAATCTCAACCCAGCCAGTGCACACAGTCGACACGCCCCTCGGGAATCTCAGATAAAACAGTCATCACCAAGCAAGATAAGTAACTTTGTCTATATTCCTGGGTGCTACTCTCTCCTATCTATCTGATCCCTCCCCTCCCCTTCCCAGGCAGCTTCATTAACATTGGAATTTCATGGGCCAGAGAGTGAAGTGCTCTGCGGTTTTTTTTGTTTTGTTTTGTTTTTTGTTTTTGTCTTTTCCTAACCCATTCTCCTCGCCTGAGAGAAGCAGCTACAAAAAAACCCAGGGACCAAAAATCCTTCCCTGACTTCCCAAAATCGGACCAAAAATAGAGAACCAGCTCCAGCCAAGCATTTGAGATCCACAGTCTTGGGCTTTCATCCCTACAGGGAACAAAGTGGCTATTATAAAGCAAAGGCAATTCTGATAGTGATCTGACTGTAAATGTTTTAGCAGATTACTGGTAAGACAAGTTTCCCAGGTCTGATATCTCTACCTACTAAACAGAGCCCTCACTGAGCTACAAGGGGGAACTGAGGGCTGAAGCTCCACGCAAACCACCTAGCCTCCTGCCATAAGGGTCTGAGGATAATGACACCTAGCAATCTGTAGAGGTACATGCATTTGGTGCCTAAGGTACAGCTGTGGAGCCCACCCACCAAAGTGCTTTAGGAATAGAGACACACCTACTTCACTGGCACTTGGGGGAAGACTGTCAGTATCCTGCCCCCCGGAGTATGACCCCCTGCTGCTACTAGAATCTGGTGCACACAACTATCACCACTACTCCTCTAAGTTAATAGGTGACAGTCTACCCCACACACTTGGTGACCCAAAATCAGATTCTACTCAAGAAGAGTGAATGGACTCTTAGGCTTATATAAATGGTAACAGCTCAAACCACCTGGTAATAGGACATAAGTGATTCAAAGGCTACAACAATCAAGACAGCACGATCTAGTAGCCCATCTACATATATTGAAAGAAAACAAAACAAGATAAGACTCAGTGAGCAAATATAAAATAAATCATTACACTGTCTTATAGATGGCTCGGAGACAGTAGTCGATATCAAACCACATAAAGAAGCAGATCATGGTTGCTTCTACAACTCCCCAAATTAAAGAATGAAAATCTTTCCCAAATGAAGATACAATCCTGGAATTGCCAGATGCAGAATATAAAAAACTAATATACAGAATGCTTCAAGACATCAGGGATGACCTCATAAATGAAATAAGGCAATCTACACAAAAGGCCAAGGAACACACTGATAAAGCAGTTGAAGAAATCAAAAAGATTATTCAAGAACATAGTGGAAAAATTAATAAGCTACAAGAATCCATAGAGAGACAGCATTCAGAAACCAAAAAGATTAACAGTAAAATTACAGAATCAGACAACTCAATAGGAAGTGAGGAGCAGAATCGAGCAATCGGAAAGCAGAGTGGGGGAGTTGGTGGATAAGGCAATTGACACCAATATAGTTGAAGAAAAATCCGAAAAAAGAATCAAAAAAAGGGAAGAAACCCTAAGAATCATGTGGGACTCTATCAGGAAGAATAACTTGGGTGTGATTGGAGTTCCAGAACAGGGAGGAATAACAGAAAATACAGAGAGAATAGTTGAAGATCTGTTGGCAGAAAACTTCCCTGACATCATGAAAGATATCATGATGACATCATGAAAGGATATCTATCCAAGATGCTCATCGAACCCCATAGAAGACTGATCCGAAAAGAAAATCACCAAGATATATTATCATCATCCTTGCCAAAACCAAACATAAAGAGAAAATTTTAAAATCAGTCAGGGATAAAAGAAAGGTCTCCTACAAAGGAGAATCAATAAGAATAAGTTCAGACTATTCAGCAGAAACGATGCAGTCAAGAAGGCAATGGGATGACATATATAGAGCACTGAAGGAGAAAAATGCCAGCCAAGGATCCAGCAAAACTCTCTCTCAAATATGAAGGTGAAATTAAAACATTTACAGAGAAACACCAGCTTAGAGAATTTGTAAAAACCAAACCAAAGCTACAAGAAATACTAAAGGAAATTGGTCAGAAAATCAATAATGTCAGATACCAGCACAACACAAGGTCACAGAACAGAACATCCTGATATCAACTCAAATAGAGAAATCACAAAAACAAATTAAGATTATTTTTAAAAAGAAAAAAGTGCTCAAAACAGAGAATCATTGAAGTCATTATGTAAAAGATCACAATATTCAAAAAGAAGGACTAAATACAGGAGGCATAGAGCTGACATGTAGAGAGGGAAACAAGGCAATATAGGAGAATACAAGTTAGGTTTTTACTTAGAAAAATAGAGGTAAATATTAAGGTAACCACAAAGAGGTCTAACAATTCCATAACTCAAAATAAAAACCAAGAAAAACATAATGACTCAGCAAACATAAATTCGACTACTATGAAAATGAGGAACACACAATTTACAAAGAAAAACGTCTCAGAACAAAAAAGTAAGTGGAAAAATGAAATTGTCAACACACACAAAAAGGCATCAAAATGACAGCACTAAACACGTACTTATCTATAATTACGCTGAATGTAAATGGACTAAATGCACCAATAAAGAGACAGAGAGTTTCAGACTGGATAAAGGAACAAGATCCGTCTATATGCTGCCTACAAGAGACACAACTTAGACTTAGAGAAACAAACAAACTAAACTCAAAGGATGGAAAAAATATATATCAAGAAAACAATAAGCAAAAAAGAGCAGGAGTAGCAATATTAATTTCTGACAAAATAGACTTTAAAGTTAAATCCACCACAAAGGATAAAGAAGGACACTACATAATGATTAAAGGGACAATTGACCAGGAAGATATAACCATATTAAATATTTATGCACCCAAAGACAGGGCTGCAAAATACATAAAACAAACGTTAACAGAACTGAAAAGTGAGATAGACACCTCCACAATTAGAGTAGGAGACTTCAACACACCACTCAATAGAGACACAGAACACCTAATTGCTACAATCAACCAACTTTACCGCATAGACTTATGCAGAACACTCCACCCAACAGCTGCTAAGTATACTTTCTTTCTAGTGCCCATGGAACATTCTCTAGAATAGATCACATATTAGGTCATAAAACAAACCTTTGCAGAATCCAAAACATCGAAAGGTTACAAAGCACCTTCTCAGACCACAAGGCCATAAAGGTGGAAATCAATAACAGAAAAATAAGGGGAAAGAGATGAAATACTTGGAAACTGAACAATACCCTGCTCAAAAACCACTGGGTTATAGAATACATTCAGGAGGGAATAAAGAAATTCATAGAAAGCAACGAGAATGAAAACACTTCCTATCAAAACCTCTGGGACACAGCAAAAGCAGTGCTCAGAGGCCAATTTATATCGATAAATGCACACACACATAAAGAAGAAAGAGCCAAAAGCAGAGAACTGTCCCTATAACTTGAACAAATAGAAAGCCCACAACACAAGCATCCATCAGGCACCAGAAGAAAACAAATAATAAAAATTAGAGCTGAACTAAATGAATTAGAGAACAGAAAAACAATTGAAAGAATTAACAAAGCCAAAAGATGGTTCTTTGAAAAAATTAACAAAATTGATAAACCATTGGCTAGACTGACCAAAGAAATACAGGAAAGGAAACAAATAACCTGAATAAGAAACGAGAAGGGCCACATCACAACAGACCCAACTGAAATTAAAAGAATCATATCAGATTATTACGAAAAATTGTACTCTAACAAATTTGCAAACCTAGAAGAAATGGATGAATTCCTAGAAAAACATTACCTACCTAAACTAACACAATCAGAAGTAGAACAACTAAACAGACCCATAACGAAAAAAGAGATTGAAACGGTAATCAAAAAACTCCCAACAAAAAAAAGCCCTTGCCCGGAAGGCTTCACTGCAGAGTTCTACCAAACTTTCAGAAAAGAGTTAACACCACTACTACTAAAGGTATTTCAAAGCACAGAAAATATTGGAATACTACTTAACTCATTCTATGAAGCCACCATATCCCTGATACCAAAACCAAGTAAAGACATCACAAAAAAAGAAAATTACAGACCTATATCCCTCATGAACATAGATGCAAAAATCCTCAACAAAATTCTAGCCAATAGAGTTCAACAACATATCAAAAAAAAAAAAAATACACCACGACCGAGTGGGATTTATACCAGGTCTGCAAGGCTGGTTTAATATTAGAAAAACCATTAATGTAATCCACCATATAAATAAAACAAAAGACAAAAACCACAGGATCTTATCAATTGACGCAGAAAAGGCTTTTGACAAAGTCCAACACCCATTCATCATAAAAACTCTCAGCAAAATAGGAATTGAAGGAAAATTCCTCAACATAATAAAGGGCATCTATACAAAGCCAACAGCCAACATCATTCTAAATGGAGAGAGTCTGAAGGCATTTCCCTTGAGAACGGGAACCAGACAAGGATGCCCTTTATCACCGCTCTTATTCAACATTGTGCTAGAGGTTCTAGCCAGAGCAATTAGGCTAGACAAAGAAATAAAGGGCATCCGGATTGGCAAGGAAGAAGTAAAATTATCTCTATTTGTAGATGACATGATCTTCTACACTGAAAACCCTAAGGAATCCTCCAGAAAACTACTGAAACTAATAGAAGAGTTCAGCAGAGTATCGGGATACCAGATAAACATACAAAAATCAGTTGGATTTCTCTACACCAACAAAAAGTACATCAAAGAGGAAATCACCAAATCAATGCCATTTACAGTAGCACCCAAGAAGATAAAATACTTAGGAATAAATCTTATCAAAGATGTAAAAGACCTATACAAAGAAAACTACAAGGTACTACTGCAAGAAACTAAAAGGGACCTACATAAGTGGAAAAACATACCTTGCTCAGGGATAGGAAGACTTAACAGAGTAAAAATGTCTATTCTACCAAAAGCCATCTATACATACAATGCACTTCCGATCCAAATTCCAATGACATTTTTTAATGTGATGGAGAAACAAATCATCGACTTCATACGGAAGAGAAAGAAGCCCCAGATAAATAAAGCATTACTGAAAAAGAAGAAGAAAGTGGGAGGCCTCAGTCTACCTGATTTTAGAACATATTATACAGCCACAGTAGTCAAAACAGCCTGGTACTGGTACAACAACAGGCACATAGACCAACGGAACAAAATTGAGAACCCAGATATAAATCCATCCACATACGAGCAGCTGATATTTGACAAAGGCCCAGTGTCAGTTAATTGGGGAAAAGATAGTCTTTTTACAAACGGTGCTGGCATAACTGGATATCCATTTGCAAAAAAATGAAACAGGACCCATACCTCACACCATGCACGAAAACTAACTCCAAATAGATCAAAGAACTAAACATGAATTCAAAAACGATAAAGATCATGGAACAAAAAATAGGGACAACGTTAGAAGCCCTGATACAAGGCATAAACAGAATACAAAACATTACCAAAAATGACGAAGAGAAACCAGATAACTGGGAGCTCCTAAAAATCAAACACCTATGCTCATCTAAAGACTTCACCAAAAGAGGAAAAACACCACCTACAGATTGGGAAAAAATTTTCAGCTATGACTTCTCCGACCAGCGCCTGATCTCTAAAATCTATATGATTCTGTTAAATCTCAACCACAAAAAGACAAATAACCCAATCAAAAAGTGGGCAAAGGATATGAACACGCACTTCACTAAGGAAGATATTCAGGCAGCTAAGAGATACACGAGAAAATGCTCTCGATCATTAGCCATTAGAGAAATGCAAATTAAAACTACGATGAGATTCCATCTCACTCCAACAAGGCTGTCATTAATCCAAAAAACACAAAATAATAAATGTTGGAGAGGCTGCGGAGAAATTGGAACTCTTATACACTGCTGGTGGGAATGTAAAATGGTACAACCACTTTGGAAATCTATCTGGCATTTTCTTAAAAAATTAGAAATAGAACTACCATACAACCCAGAAATCCCACTCCTCGGAATATACCCTAGAGAAATAAGAGCCTTTACGTGAACAGATATATGCACACCCATGTTTATTGCAGCACTGTTTACGATAGCAAAACCTGGAAACAACCAAGGTGTCCATCAATAGATGAATGGTTAAATAAATTATGGTATATTCACACAATAGAATGCTATGCATTGATAAAGAACGGTGACGAATCTGTGAAACATTTCATAACATGGAGGAACCTGGAAGGCATTACGTTGAGTGAACTTAGATGCAAAAGGACAAATATTGTATAAGACCGATATTATAATATCTTGAGAAATAGTATAAACTGAGAAGAACACATACTTTTGTGGTTACGAGAGGGGGAGGGAGGGGGGTGGGAAATGGTTATTTACTGATTACCTAGTAGATAAGAACTACTTTAGGTGAAGGGAAGGACAACACTCAATACAGGGAAGTTCATCTCAACTGGACTGGACCAAAACCAAAGAAGTTTCTGGGATAAACTGAATGCTTTGAAGGTCAGCAGAGCAAGGGCGGGGATTTGGGGACTATGGCTTAAAGGGACTTCTAAATCAATTGGCAAAATAAATTCTATTATGAAAACATTCTGCATCCCACTTTGAAGTGTGGCATCTGGGGTCTTAAAAGCTAACAAGTGGCCATCTAAGATGCATCAGTTGGTCTCAACCCACTTGGATCAAAGGAGAATGAAGAACACCAAGGTCACACGATAACTATGAGCCCAAGAGACAGAAAGGGCCACATGAACTACAGACTTACATCATCCTGAGACCAGAAGAACTAGATGGTGCCCGGCCACAACCGATGACTGCCCTGACAGGGAGCACAACAGAGAACCCCTGAGGAAGCAGGAGATCAGTGGGATGCAGACCCCAAATTCTCATAAAAAGACCAGACTTAATGGTCTGACTGAGACTAGAAGAATCCCGGCGGTCATGGTCCCCAGAACTTCTCTTGGCCCAGGTCAGGAACCATTCCCGAAGACAACTCATCAGACATGGAAGGGATTGGACAATGGGTTGGAGAGAGATGCTGATGAAGAGTGAGCTACTTGTATCAGGTGGACACTTGAGACTGTGTTGGCATCCCCTGTCTGGAGGGGAGATGGGAGGGTAGAGAGGGTTAGAAACTGGCAAAACGGTCACGAAAGGAGAGACTGGCAGGAGGGAGCGGGCTGGCTCATTGGGGGAGAGTAAATGGGAGTATGTAGTAAGGTGTATATAAGCTTATATGTGACTGACTGACTTGATTTGTAAACTTTCACTTAAAGCACAATAAAAATTATTTTTAAAAAATCTATCATGCTACAGTTTATATGTATCCCTGTATATTCTGACAGCTTTGAGTACTGCATCTACATATAGAAAATATGTGACGCCTGAGATGTCAATGGTAATTACCATTGTATGTGTAGAGTTGTCTAATTTTATTATCTACACATTTATTCCAAATTACAAGTGATTTGCCGTATGCAGGGAGTGTTGATACTCTTTTTCCCCTAAGGGCATATGGTATAAACAAAAGTCAAACAATAAATGATGAATATTATTGCTTTTGTAATATTAGAAAACATTCAGTTATTTGAATAAGAACTTTAATTCCAGTGTTTTTCTTGAGAAGGCTTTAAATCAGAGGGGCAATTGGGAAAGTATACCCATCTGTTAATATTTCCCAATTTCACATACTCTACAAAAGTCACAGGACCAGGATACTATCGATAACTCAATTAGAATATGCTTTCTAATTGCCAGATAGAATTTTTCTCTACTTTTTTCCCTTAATTACTTAAACTTAAATGAAAATATGTTTTTCTAAGAGAAGAATATTTTAGGAACGCTCTCAGATTAAAGGAACCCATTTTTCATAACAAAGAATGACTATGTTTGCAATTGTGCACAAAATTGCACACTTGTTACAGTTTTATCAGGTTGTTCATAAGAGACTCAAAGGAGTTAATTAAAATAAAAGGAAGGAAGGAAAAGTAATCTCTTATGGAGACTGGTGTTGAGGATCTACCAATTACATATAATAATAATAAGCTAAAAATTGTAAATTGCTTTAAATACAAATCTGAGGGGACATTATTCCAACAGATAACTAGAAATGATTTAAACACTATATGACACGTCAACAAGATTCTGATTCTTCACTACCCTCAATCTTTATGAGTAATTCTTCTGATCAGAGGTTTTATCTCAAACAGGAAACATTTTCTGGACTCCATTATGCAATATATTAAAATTCGGTTAGCTAGATTGTTGCCCAACCAAGTACTTGAGAACAAATATTTGTGTTGTTGTTAGTTACCATCAGTTGGTTGTGACTCAGCGACATCACGTACAACAGAAAGAAACACAGGCTGTATTTCCCCATTCACAAAATCACCGCTATGTTTGAGCCCATTTTTGCAGCTGCTGTGTCAATCCATCTAATTGAGAATCTTCTTTTTCTCTGACCCTCTACTTTTCCAAGCATGATGTCCTTCTCAAGGTACTGGTCCCACCTGATAACATGTCCAAAGCATGTGAGATAATGTGTCACCATGTTTGCTTCTAAGGGGCATTCTGGCTGAACTTCTTCCAAGTAGGATTTGTTCATTCTTCTGTCAGTCCGTGGTATTCTTTGCCAACACCATAATTCAAAGTCATCAGTTCTTCTTTGATCTTCCTTATTCATCGTCCTTCTTTCGCCTGCATATGAAAAAATGAGGTGAGTTAAAATACTATGGCTTGGGTCAGACACATCTTGGTCCTTAAAGTAACATCTTTGCTTTTGAGCACTTTAAAGAGGTCTTTTGCAGCAGTTTTCCTAGTACAATGCATCCTTTGATTTCTTGACTGCTGCTTCTGTGGGCGTTGATTGTGAATCCAAGTAAAATGAAATCCTTGACAACTTCAATCTTTTCTCCATTTATCGTGATACTGCTAATTGGTCCAGTTGTGAAGAGTTTTGGATTTGGGTTTTTTTGTTGTTGTTTTTTATTTTGAGGTGTAATCCATACTGAAGGCTCTAGTCTTTGATATTCATCAGTAAGTGCTTGAAGTCCTCTTGGTTTTCAGCAAGTAAGGTCATGTCCTCTGCATATCACAGGTTGTTAATGATTCTTCCTCCAATCCAGATGTCACATTCTTCTTAATATACTCCATCTTCTTGGATTATTTGCTCAGCATACAGATTCAATGAATATGGTGAAAGGATATGACCCTGATATACACCTTTTCTGATTTTAAACCTTGCTGAACCCCCTTGTTCTGTTTGAACAACTGCCTCTTGGTCCATGTACAGTTTCCTTATAAGCACAATTAAGTGTTCTGGAATTCCCATTCTTTGTAGTGTTATCCATAATTTGTTATGATCTACACAGCAACGATAACCCTTGTTTTATGTCCTCTTCTTAATCCAGTTTGAATTTCTGGCAGTTCCCATAATGTACTGTCGCCACTGCTTTTGAATGATCTTCAGCAAAATTTTACTTGTGTGTGATATTAATGATATTGTTTGATAATTTCCACTTTCTGTGGGATCACCGTTCATTGGAATGGGCACTTTTGTCTGGCCAGGTAGCTGTCTTCCAAATTTCTTGGCATAGACAGGTGAACACCTCTAGTACTGCATCCATTTGTTGAAACAACTCAATTGGTAGCTCTTAATTCCTGGACCCTTTTTTTCTTAATGCCTTCAGTGCAGCTTGGACTTCTTCCTTCACTACCATTGGTTCTTGGCCATATCCTGCCTCCTAAAATGGTTGATCATTGACCAATTCTTTTTGATACAGTGGCTCTGTGTATTCCTTCCATCTTCTTTTGATGCTTCCTCCATTGTTCAGTATTTTCCCAGCAGAATCCTTCAATATTGCAACTCAAGGCTTGAATTTATTCTTCAGTTCTTTCAGCTTGAGAAATGCTGAGTATGTTCTTTCCATTTGGTTTCTAATACCATGTCTTTGTACATTTCCCTATAATACTTTACTATGTCTTCTCAAGCCACCCTTTGAAATCTTCTGTTCAACTATTTTACTTCATCATTCCTTCCATTCGCTTTAGCTACTCAAAATTCAAGAGCAAGTTTCAGAGTCTCTTCTGACATCCATTTTGGTCTTTCCTTTTTAATGACCTTTTGCATTCTTCGTGTCTGATGTCCTTAATGTCGTTCCACAACTTGTCTGGTCTTCAGTCATTAGTGTTCAGTGCATCAAATCTATTCTTGGAATAGTGTCTAAATTCAGGTGGGATACTCAAGGTGGTATTTTGGCTCTTGTGGATTTGATCTAATTTTCTTCAGCTTCAACGTGAACTTACATATGAGCAGTTGATGATCTGTTCTGAAGTCGGCCCCGGCCTTGTTCTGACTGATGATATTGAGCTTTTCCATTGCCTCTTTCTACAGATGGAGTCAATTTGATTCCTGTGCAATCTGTCTGGTGAGATCCAAGTGTATCGTTGCAATTTATGTTATTGAAAAAAAGATAATTGCTGTGAAGAAGTTGTTGGTCTTGCAAAACTCTATCACAGGATCTCTGGTGTCATTTCTATCACCAAAGCCACATATTCCAACTATTGATCAATCCTTCTTCTTTGTTTCCAACTTTCGCATTTCAATCACCAGTAATTACCAGTATGTTTGATCAATTTTAGATTTGGAAATTGGTAAAAATCTTCAATTTCCTCCTCTTTGGCCTTAGTGGTTGATTCTTAAATTCGAATAATTGTCGTATTAGCTGGTCTTCCTTGTAGGCACGTCGATATTTTTCTAATACTGACAGCATTGTACTTCAGGATAGATCTTGAAATGTTCTTTTTGACGATGAATGTGATGCTGTTCCTCTTCAATTTGTCATTCTTGGCATAGTAGACCATACGATTGCCTTAACCCAAACGGCAACTACTAGTCCTTTTCAGCTATCTAATGCCTAGGATATTGATCTTTATACGTTTCATACAATTTTTGTTGACTTTCAATTTCCCTAGATTCATACTTCATAAATTCCATGCTGATTATTAGTGGATGCTTGCAGCTGGTTCTTCTAATTCTGAGTCATGCCATACCAGCAAATGAAGGTCCTAAAAGCTTGACTCCATCTACGTCATTAAGGTCGAGTGTACCTTGAGGAGGCAGCTTTTCCCCAGTCATAATCTGAGTGCCTTCCAACCTGAGGGGCTTCCAACCTTCCAGCATTATATTAGACAATGTTCAGCTGCTATTCATAAGTTTTTCACTGTCTAATTTTTTATTTCACAAGTAGTTATTTAGGATGACACAAGCCTAGTAGAAGGAGAAGCCTAGTGGTATGATTATCAATATGATAGCAATTTTTACAACTTACCAAAACATCTTTTCTCTTGATAAATTACGAGCATTTTGTGAGCAAAGAGAACATTTTGCTCAGAATTGCCTGCCAAATGGCTTGATGTAGATCACTCAGTCAGTAAAATGTTTGTTAAATGAATCAACAAATAGATGGAAGAATTTTGAACTGAGATGACACTGTCTCTGTGAATGTCAATGACTCTGCCTACCTGAATCTAAAAGTTCCACCCAACCTCCTTTGCCAACAGAAGCATCCCTCTTCCTCTACCTCATGAGATTGGTCATGCATTATTTAGAACTCACTGATTACCTCACCTGAAGTAGTTGCCTTTAAAATTCTTCTTATGAGTGTATTTACCACTCCTAGACTGTCTTTTAGTGTATAACATGTATCAGATCTGCCATTATCCATGGGATGAAAAATTCTTACTTAGAAGGAGAGCATAGATATTAAAAGTTTTACAATATTTTGCTCATTAATTTGATCATAAATATGAAAAATTATTTTCAAATGGATTCTCATAACAAAAGTCAGGGAAGGAAACACATGATTTTACACTGAGCTCATTGTATTAAAATGAGTGCATTTATCAGAAACCCTGGATTCACTAGGCCACCTTAAGTAGGTAGGAAGGATTCTAGTGGATTTATCAGGTGGTTAATAATCTGATGACTCAAGGGTAACCTACAACAAAAGAAGTAAAATGTCATAAACACCTCAATATACAGATTAAATTGATGAGATATATTTGTTAGAATGCATTCATCACGTTCAAGCTATTCATTAACCTCAAAATTATGTTCCCTAAACCAGGTGGCTATTATAATGCAAAGGCAAATCTGTTAGAGGTCTGACTGTAATTGTTTCAGCTGTGTGATGGTGAGGCAGGTTTTGGAGGTCTGATACTGCTCTACTTATTAAACAGAGCCTTCACCTACCCACAGTACAGACCGGAGGGCTGAGGCTTAATCCATGCCACCTAGCACCACGCGAAAGCGATCTGAGGATAATGGTGCCTACCAGTCTTTACGGATATAAGCATTGGGTGCCTAAGGCACAGCTGCAGAGTCCACCCAACAGAGCACTCTAGGGAACAGAGACGCTACATCCTCACTGACAGTTGGGGGAAAGCTGTCAGCACCCTACTCTCCTCAGGGTGCGACCCCCTGCCGCTACCAGAAACCAGTGTATACAACCATCACCACTACTCCTCTAAGATAGTAGGTGAGAGCTTAAACCACACAGTAGGTGGCTGACTGTCAGGACACCTGAGCTGATTCTATTAAAGAATAGTGAATGGACTCATAGGCTTATTTACCTGGTAACAGTTCTAACCATCTGGTAACAGGACATTAGTGCTTCAAGGGCTCCAGTGACCAAGTTAGCATACTCTAGTAGCCTATCTGAGTATATCGAAACAAAGCAAAACAAAAAGGACACTGTCAGCAAACATAAAATAAATTATTACAATAACTTATAGATGGCTCAGAGACAGCAGTCAATATCAAATCACATAAAGAAGCAGACCATGATTGCTTCTACAAACTCCCAAAATAGAGAATCAAGGTCTCTCCTAGAGGAAAATGTATCCTGGAATTGGCAGATGTAGAATACAGAGGATTAGCATACCGAACACTTCAAGACTTCAGGGACAACATCAGGAATGAAATCAGGCAATGTACAAAAAAAGCCAAGGAACACACAGATAAAGCAGTTGAAGAAATTAAAAAGATTATTCAAGAACGTAATGAAAAATTTAATAGGCTGCAAGAATCCATAGAGAGACAGCATTCAGAAACCCAAAAGATTAACAATAAAATGACAGAATTAGACAAATCAATAGGAAGTCAGAGAAGCAGAATTGAGGAATTGAAATGCAGAATTGTGGAGATGGCAGATAAGGCACTTGGCACCAATGTAGTTGAAGAAAAATCAGATAAAAGAATTTAGAAAAATGAAGAAACACTAAGAATCAAGTAGGACTCTATCAAGAACAACTTGTGTGTGATTAGAATTCCAGAAGAGGAAGGGAGAACAGAAAATACAGAGAGAATTATTGAAGATTTGTTGGCAGAAAACTTCCCTGACATGGCGGAAAATGAAAGGTTATCTATCCAAGATGCTCATTGAACCACATAAAAGGCAGATCCCAAAAGAAAATCACCAAAACATATTATCATCAAAATTGCAAAACCAAAGATAAGAGAAAATTTTAAGAGCAGCCAGGGATAAATGAAAAGTTACCTACGAAGTAGAATGAATACGAATAAGTTCCAACTACTCGGCAGAAAACATGCAGGCAAGAAGGCAATGGGATGACATACACACAGCACTGAAGGAGAAAAATTGCTAGCCAAGAATCATATATCCAACAAACCTCTCTCTCAAATATGAAGGGGAAATTAAGTCATTTAGAAATAAACACAAGCTTAGAGGATTTGCAAAAAACAAACCAAAACTACAAGAAGTACTTAAGGGAATTCTCTGGATAGGAAGCCAATAATATCAGATATCAACACAACACAAGGACACAGAACAGAGCATCCTGATATCAACTAAGATAGGGAAATCACAAAAATTAAATAAGATTTTAAAAAATGCTCAAAACATGGAATCACTGACATCATTATGTAAAAGATGACAATAATCAATAAAGAGGGATGAAATACAGCAGGCATAAACCTTCCATATGGAGAGGAAATCAAAGCAATGTAGGGAGGTACAAAGTAGGTTCATACTTAGAAAAACAGGGGTAGATATTAAGGTAACCACAAATAAGACTAACAATCCCAAACTTCAAAATAAAAACCAAGGTAAACATAAAGACTCAGCAAAAACAAATTCATCTACAACGAAAAAGACGAACACACAATTTACAAAGAAAAAGTTCTCAGAACAAAAAAATAAGTGGAAAATGAAACTGTAAACAATACAGAAAAATGCATCAAAATGACAGCACTAAATTCATACCTATCTATAATTACCCTGAATGTAAATGGACTAAATGCACCAATAAAGAGACAGAGAGTCATAGATTGGATAAAAAAACATAATTCAGCTATATGCTGTCTACAAGAGACACACCTTAGACTTAGAGACACAAACTAAAACTCAAAGGATGGAAAAAATACATCAAGCAAACAACAATCAAAAACAAGCAGGAGTGGCAATATTAATTTCTGACTAAATAGACTTTAAAGTTAAATCCACCACAAAGGATAAGGAAAGACACTATCTAATGATTAAAGGGACAATTTACTAGGAAGATATAACCATATTAAATACATATGCACGCAATGACAGGGCTGCAAGTTACATAAAACAAACTCTAACAGCATTGAAAAGTGAGATAGACAGCTCTGGAATTATAGTAGGAGACTTCAACACACCACATTTGGTGAAGGATAGGACATCCAGTAAGAAGCTCAGTAAAGACACAGAAGATCTAAATGCCACAATCAACGAGCTTGACCTCACAGACATACAGAAAACTCCACCCAACAGCTGCAAAGTACACTTTCTTTTCTAGTGCACATGAAATATTCTCTAGAATAGACCACATACTAGGTCATAAAGCAAGCCTTAGCAGAATCCAAAACATCGAAATATTACAAAGCATCTTCTCAGACCATAAGGCCATAAAAGTAGAAGACAAAAACAGAAAAACCAGGGAAAAGAAATCAAATACTTGGAAATGGAACAATACCCTGCTCCAAAAAGACTGGATTATAGAAGACATTAAGGAGGGAATAAACAAACTCATAGAATCCAATGAGAATGAAAACACTTCCTATCAGAACCTTTGGGATACAGCAAAAGCAGTGCTCAGAGGTCAACTGATGTCAATAAATGAACACATACAAAAAGAAGAAAGGGCCAAAATCAAAGAACTGTCCCTACAACTTGGACACAAATAAAGAGAGTAAAAAAAGAAACCCTCAGGAACCAGAAGAAAATAAATAATAAAAATTAGTGCAGCATTAAATGAATTAGAGAACAGAAAACAATTAAAAGAGTTAACAAACAAAAAGCTGGCTATTTGAAAAAAATAACAAAGTTTGTAAACCATTGGCTAGGCTGACAAAAGAAAAACAGGAAACAAATAACCCAAATGAGAAATGAGATGGGTGATATTACAACAGACCCAGATGAAATTAAAAGAATCGTATCAGATTACTATGAAAAATTGTACTCTAACAAATTGGAAAACCTGGAAGAAATGGGTGAACTCCTAGAAACACACTATCTACCTAAACTAACACAAACACAGGTAGAACAGCTAAGTTGACAGATAACAAAAGAAGAGATTGAAAAGATAATCAAAAAACTCCCAACAAAAAAAGTCCTGGCTCTGACAGCTTCACTGCACGGTTCTACCAGACTTTCAGAGAAGAGGTTACTCCACTACTACTAAAGGTATTTCAGACCATAGAAGAGGACGAAATACTCCCAAACTTATTCTATGAAGCCAGCATATCCCTGATACCAAAATGAGCTGAAGACACCACAAAAAAGAAAATTACAGACCTATGTCCCTCATGAACTGATACGCAACAATCCTCAACAAAATTCTGGCCAATAGAATTCAACAACATGTCAAAAAAATAATTCACCATGACCAAGTGGGATTCATACCAGGTATGCAGGGATGGTTCAACATCAGAAAAACAATTAATGTAATCCACGACATAAACAAATAAAAGACAAGAATCACATGATTTTATCAATTGATGCATAAAAGGCATTTGACAAAGTTCAACACCGATTCAGGATAAAAACTCTCAGCAAAATAGGAATAGAAGGAAAATTCCTCAACACAATAAAGGGCATTTATATAAAGCCAACAGCCACCATCATCCTAAATGGAGTGAGTTTGAGAGTAATCCCCTAGAGAACAGAAACCAGACAAGGATGAGACTTACCACCAGTCTTATTCAACATTGAGCTGGAAGTCCTAGCCAGAGCAATTAGGCTACAAAAAGAAAATAAAGGGCATCCAGATTGGAAAGGAAGAAGTAAAAGTAACTCTATTTGCAGATGACATGATCTTATACACAGAAAAACCTAAAAAATCCTCAAGAAAACTACTGAAACTAATAGAAGGGTTCAGCAGAGTATTGCGATACAAGATAAACATACAAAAATCAATTGAATTCCGTCACACACACCACACACCATCAAAAAGAACATCAGAGAAGAAATCACGAAATCAAAACCATTTACAGTAGCCCCCGACAAGATAAAATACCTAGGAATAAATCCAACCAGAGACGTAAAAGACCTATACAAAGAAAACTACAAGACACTACTGCAAGAAACCAAAAAGACTTTCATAAGTGGAAAAACATACCTTGCTCATGGATAGGAAGACTTAACATTGTAAAAATGTCTGTTCTCCCAAAAGCTATCCATAGATACAATGCAATTCTGACCCAAATTCCAACAACATTTTTTAATAAGATGGAGAAAGAAATCACAAACTTCATATGGAAGAGAAGAAGGCCCTGGATAAGTAAAGCATTGCTGAAAAAGAAGAACAAAGTGGGAGGCCTCACTCTACCTAATGACAGTCAAAACAGCCTGGTACTTGTACAAAAACAGATACATAGACCAATGGAACAGAATGGAGAATCCCAACATAAATACATCCACATGTGAGCAGCTGATATTTAACAAAGACCCAAACTCAGTTAAATGGAGAAAAGACACTCCGTTTAGCCAATGGTGCTGGCATAACTGGATATCCATCTGCAAAAAAAAAAAAAAAGAAAGAAGACCCGTATCTCACACCATCCACAGAGAAAAAAAATTAACTCAAAATACCTCAAAGTCCTAAATATCAAGTCAAAAATGATAAAGACCATGGGAGAAAAAATAGGGACAATGCTACGAGCCCTAATGCATGGTATAAACTGTAAACCAAACATTACTAACAATATAGAAGAGAAACTAGATAACTGCGAGCTCCCCAAAGTCAAACACCTATG
Organism: Loxodonta africana; assembly: GCF_030014295.1. Classification (NCBI taxonomy): domain Eukaryota; kingdom Metazoa; phylum Chordata; class Mammalia; order Proboscidea; family Elephantidae; genus Loxodonta; species Loxodonta africana. Next base: position 68,346 of record NW_026975132.1, on the reverse strand, counting down.
CTCATCCAAAGACTTCACCAAAAGAGTAAAAAGATTACCTACAGACTGGGAAAAAGTTTTTAGCTATGACGTATCTATCTGATCTCTAAAATCTACGTGGTACTGCAAAACTCAACTACAAAAAGCCAAATAACCCGATTAAAATGGACAAAAGATATCAGCAGGTACTTCACTAAAGAAGACATTCAGATAGCTAACAGACACATGAGGAAATGCTCGTAATCATTAGCCATTAGAGAAATGCAAATCCAAACTACACTGGTATTCCATTTCACTCCAACAAGGTGGGCATTAATCCAAAAAACACAAAACAATAAATGTTGGAGAGGTTGTGCAGAGACTGGAACACTTCTACATTGCTGGTGAGAATGTAAAACGGTACAACCACTTTGGAAGTCGATTTGGCACTTATTTAAAAAACTAGAAATAGAAATACCATACCATCCAGCAATCCCACTCCTTGGACTATATCCTACAGAAATAGCAAAAAGATGGAAGCGACCAAGGTGTCCATCAACAGATGGGGGATCATGACCACTGGGGTCCTTCCAGTCTCAGTCAGACCATTAAGTCTGGTCTTATGAGAATTTGGGGTCTGCATCCCACTGCTCTCCTGCTCCCTCAGGGGTTCTCTGTTGTTTTCCCTGTCAGGGCAGTCATTGGTTGTAGCCGGGCACCATCTAGTTCTTCTGGTCTCAGGCTGATGTAGTCTCTGGTTCATGTGGCCCTTTCTGTCTCTTGGGCTCATAATCACCTTGTGTCCTTGGTGTTCTTCATTCTCCTTTGATGAAGGTGGGCTGAGACCAATTGATGCATCTTAGATGGCTGCTTGCTAGTGTTTAAGACCCCAGACACCACTCTTCAAAGTGGGATGCAGAATGTTTTCTTAATAGATTTTATTATGCCAATTGGCTTAGATGTCCCCTGAAACCATGGTCCCCAAACCACTGCCCCTGCTACGCTGACCTTCGAAACATTCAGTTTATTCAGGAAACTTCTTTGCTTTTGGTTTAGTCCAATTGTGCTGACCTCCTCTCTATTCTGTGCTGTCTTTCCCTTCACCTAAAGTAGTTCTTATATACTATCTAATTAGTGAATGCCCCTCTCTCCCCCTCCCCGCTCCCCCTCTCATAACCACAAAAGAGTGTTTTCTTCTCAGTTTAAACTATTTCTCAAGTTCTTATAATAGTGGTCTTATACAATATTTGTCCTTTTGCAACTGGCTATTTTCACTCGGCATAATGCCTTCCAGTTTCTTCCATGTTATGAAATGTTTCACAGATTCCTCACTGTTCTTTATCGATGCGTACTGTTCCATTGTGTGACTATACCATAATTTATTTATCCATTCATCTGTTGATAGGCACCTTGGTTGCTTCCATCTTTTTGCTATTGTAAACAGTGCTGCAATAAACATGGGAGTGCATATATCTGTTCATGTAAAGGCTCTTATTTCTCTTGGATATATTCCAAGGAGTGGGATTGCTGAATCGTATGGTAGCTCTATTTCTAGCTTTTTAAGGAAGCGCCAAATGGATTTCCAAAGTGGTTGTACCATTTTACGTTCCCACCTGCAGCGTATAAGTGTTCCAATCTCTCCACAGCCTCTCCAACATTTATTGTTTTGTGTTTTTTGGATTGATGCCAGCCTTGCTGGAGTGAGATGGAATCTCGTTGTAGTTTTGGTTTGCATTTCTCTAATGGCTAATGATCGTGAGAATTTCCTCATGTTGTTAGCTACCTGAATGTCTTCTTTAGTGAAGCGTCTTTTGCCCATTTTTTAAATTGGGTTGTTTGTGTTTTTCAGTTGAGTTTTTACACTGTCATGTAGATTTTAGAGAACAGGTGTTGATCAGAAATGTCATAGCTAAAAACGTTTTCTCAATCTGTAGGTAATCTTTTTACTTTTTTGAAGTCTTTGGATGAGTGTAGGTGTTTGATTTTTAGGAGCTCCCAGTTATCTACTTTGTCTTCTGCATTTTTAGTAATGTTTTGTGTACTGTTTCTCTTAACGTTGTCCCTATTTTTTCTTTCATGATCTCTGTCGTTTTAGATTTTATACATAGGTCTTTGATCTGTTTTGAGCTTGTTCTTGTACATGGAGTGAGGTATGGGTTTTGGTTCATTTTTTTGCAGATGGATATCCAGTTATGCTGGCACCATTTTTAAAAAGACTGTCTTGTTCCCATTTAACTGTTTTCAGGCCTTTGTCAAATATCAACTGCTCATGTATGGATGGATTTATGTCTGGATTCTCAATTCGGTTCCGTTGGTCTAAGTATCTGCTTTTGTACAAGTACCAGGCTGTTTTGACTACTGTGGCAGTATAATAGGTCCTAAAATCAGGTAGAGTAAGGCCTCCCACTTTGTTCTTCTTTTTCATTAATGCTTTACTTATCCGGGGCCTCTTTCCTTTCCTTTCCTTATGAAGTTGGGGATTTGTTTTTCCATTTTATTAAAGAATGTCATGGAATTTGGATTGGAATTGCATTAAATACATAGATCATTTTGGGCAACATGGACATTTTTATAACTTTAAGGCTTCCTGTCCATGAGCAAGGTAGGTTTTTCCACTTAAGTAGGTCTCTTTTGGTTTCTTGCAGAAGTGTTTTGCAGTTTTCTTTGTAAAGGTCTTTTACATCTCTGGTAAGATTTATTCCTAAGTATTTTATCTTCTTGGGGGCTGCTGTAAATGGTATTGATTTGGTGATTTCCTCTTTGAAGTTCTTTTTGTGGGTGTAGAGGAATCCAACTGATTTTTGTATGTCTATTTGTATCCCGATACTCTGCTGAACTCTTCTATTAGTTTCAGTAGTTTTCTGGAGGATTCCTTAGGGTTTTCTGTGTATAAGATCATGTCGTCTGAAAATAGATATAATTTTTCTTCTTCCTTGCCAATCCGGATGCCCTTTGTTTCTTTGTCTAGCCTAAGTGCTCTGGCTAGAACCTCTAGCACAATGTTGAATAACAGCAGTGATAAAGGGCATCCTTGTCTGGTTCCCGATCTCAATGGGAATGTTTTCAGGCTCTCTCCATTTAGGATGATGTTGGCTGTTGGCTTTGTATACATGCCCTTTGTTATGTTGAGGAATTTTCCTTCAATTCCTATTTTGCTGAGAGTTTTTATGCTGAATGGGTGTTGAATTTGTCAAATGCCTTTTCTGCATCAGTTGATAAAATCATGTGATTCTTGTCTTTTATTTATTTATCTCGTGGATTACATTAACTGTTTTTCTAATGTTAAACCCGCATACCTGGTATGAATCCCACTTGGTCATGGTGAATTATTTTTTTGACATGTTGTTGAATTCTCTTGGCTAGAATTTTGTTGAGGATTGTTGCGTATCAGTTCATGTGGGATATAGGTCTGTAATTTTCTTTTTTAGGTGTCTTCAGCTCATTTTGGTATCAGGGATATGCTGGCTTCATAGAATGAGTTTGGGAGTATTTCTTCCTCTTCTATGGTCTGAAATACCTTTAGTAGTAGTGGAGTAACCTCTTCTCTGAAAGTCTGGTAGAACCGTGCAGTGAAGCTGTCAGAGCCAGGACTTTTTTTGTTGGGAGTTTTTTGATTATCTTTTCAATCTCTTCTTTTGTTATCTGTCAACTTAGCTGTTCTACCTGTGTTTGTGTTAGTTTAGGTAGATAGGGTGTTTCTAGGAATTCATCCATTTCTTCTAGGTTTTCCAATTTGTTAGAGTACAATTTTTCATGGTAATCTGATACGATTCTTTTAATTTCAGTTGGGTCTGTTGTAATATCACCCATCTCAATTCTTATTCAGGTTATTTGTTTCCTCTCCTGTTTTACTTTGGTGAGTTTGGCCTATGGTTTATCAATTTTTTTTAATTTTTTCAAAGAACCACCTTTTGGTCTTGTTAATTCTTTCAATTGTTTTTCTGTTTTCTATTTCATTTAGTTCAGCTCTAATTTTTATTAAATGTTTTCTTCTGGTGCTTGAGGGTTTCTTTTGTTGTTTTCTTTATATTTATTCAAGTTGTAGGGATAATTCTTAGATTTTGGCCCATTCTTCTTTTTTGTATGTGTGCATTTATTGATATAAATTGACCTCTGAGCACTGTTTTCACTGTGTCCAAAAGGTTCTGATAGGAAGTGTTTTCATTCTCATTGAATTCTATGCAATCCTTTATTTCATCCTTAATGTCTTCTATAATCCAATCTTTTCTGAGCGGGGTATTGTTCAGTTTCCAAGTGTTTGATTTCTTTTCCCTGTTTGTTCTGTTATTGATTTCCACTTTTATAACGTTATGGTCAGAGAAGATGCTTTATAATATTTACACGTTTTGGATTCTTCTAAGGCTTGCTTTATGACCTAATATGTGGTCTATGCTAGAGAATGTTCCATGTGCACTAGAAAAGAAAGTATACTTGTTTGCTGTAGGTCTATGAGGTCATGTTGGTTGATTGTGTCATTTAGATCGTCTGCGTCTTTATTGATCTTCGTTCTGGATGTCCTGTCCTTTCCTGAAAGTGATGTGTTGAAGTCTCCTACTATTATTGTGGAGCTGTCTATCTCACTTTTCAATGCTGATAGAGTTTGTTTTATGTATCTTTTAGCCCTATCATTGGGTGCATAAACATTAAATATGGTTATATCTTCTTTTTATAAAAAAATAATTTTAATGATTATATAGTGTCGTTTGTTACCCTTTATGATGGACTTCACTTTAAAGCCTGTTTGTCAGAAATTAATATTGCCACTCCTGCTCTTTTTTGATTGTTGTTTGCTTGATGTATTTTTTCCATTCTTTGAGTTTTAGTTTGTTTGTGTCTCGAAGTTTAAGGTGTCTCTTGTAGGCAGCATACAGACAGACCGTGTTTCTTAATCCATTCTGCCACTCTCTGTCTCTTTATTGGTACATTTAGTCCGTTTATATTCAGCGTGATTATGGATGTGTATGAATTTAATGTTATCATTTTGATGTCTCTCTGTGTGTGTTATTAACAGTTTCTTTTTCCCACTTAATTTTATGTGCTGAGTAAATTATATATAGTCCCTTCCTCATACTCTTTGTTGTTGATTTTGTTTCGGCTGTGTGTTTTTTCTTGTATTTTATTTTGATGAGTAGAATACTTTGTCTCCTTTTGGTTACCTTATTATTTACCCCTGTTGTTGTTAGGTGATGTCGAGTTGGTTCCGACTCATAGTGACCCTATGCACAACAGAACAAAACACAGCCCGGTCCCGCGCCATCCTCACAATAGTTGTTATGCTTGAGCTCATTGTTGCAGCCACTGTGTCAATCCACCTTTTTGAGGGTCTTCCTCTTTTCCACTGACCCTGTACTCTGCCAAGCATGACGTCCTTCTCCAGGGACTCATCCGTCCTGACAACATGTCCAAAATATGTAAGACGCAGTCTCGCCATCCTTGCCTCTAAGGAGCATTCTGGCCGCACTTCTTCCAAGACAGATGTGTTCGTTCTTTTGGCAGTCCATGGTATATTCAATATTCTTTGCCAACACCACAATTCAAAAGTGTCAACTCTTCTTCGGTCTTCCTTATTCATTGTCCAGCTTTCACATGCATATGATGCGAATGAAAATACCATGGCTTGGGTCAGGTGCACCTTAGTGTTCAGGGTGACATCTTTGCTCTTCAACACTTTGAAGAGGTCCTTTGCAGCAGATTTGCCCAATGCAATGCGTGTTTTGATTTCTTGACTGCTGCTTCCGTGGTTGTTGATTGTGGATCCAAGTAAAATGAAATCCTTGACAACTTCAACCTTTTCTCCGTTTATCATAATGTTGCTCATTGGTCCAGTTGTGAGGATTTTTGTTTTCTTTATGTTGAGGTGTAATCCATACTGAAGGCTGTGGTCTTTGATCTTCATTAGTAAGTGCTTCAAGTCCTCTTCACTTTCAGCAAGCAAGGTTGTATCATCTGCCTAATGCAGATTGTTAATGAGTCTTCCTCAAATCCTGATGCCCCGTTCTTCTTCATATAGTCCAGCTTCTCGGATTATTTGTTCAGCATACAGATTAAGTTTTCCCCTAGTTTTCTAAATTTAAACCTTACTTTCACTTCTTTGTATGGCCGTATCGTCCTGTCCGTGTGGAAGATCTATGATTACATTTCTTAGTCCCTCTTACTTTTTTAATGTTGAGTTTTTTTTTATCTTGCTTTTTTTTTTTTCTCTGTCTGGGTTGACTTCTGATTGCTCTGTCCAGTGTTCTAGTCTTGGGTTGATGCCTGATATTATTGATTTTCTAACAAAAGAGCTCCCTTTAGTATTTCTCATAGTTTTGGTTTTTTTTTTTTTTTTTTTTACAAATTCCCTAAACTTCTATTTATCTAGATATGTCCTACTTTCCCCTTTGTATTTAAGGGACAGTTTTGCTGGATATATGATTCTTGGTTGGCAATTTTTTTCCTTCAATTTTTTTAAATAAGTCATCCCATTGCCTTCTTGCCTGCATGGTTTCTGCATAGTAGTCTGAGCTTATTCTTATTGACTCTCCTTTGTAGGTGACTTTTTGTCTATTAAAATACTCTCTCTATCTGTGGTTTTGGCAAGTTGGATTATAATATCTCTTGGCGACTATCTTTTAACATCTACCTTATGTGGAATTCGATAAGCATCTTAGATAGATATCTTCTCATCTTTCACAATATCAGGGAAGTTTTCTGCCAAAAAATCAACAATTCTCTCCACATATTTTCTGTTATCCCTCCCTGTTCTCATTCTCCAGTCCCTCGCAGGTTGTTTCTCTTGATAGAGTCCCACATGATTCTTAAAGTTTCTTCATTTTTTAAAATTCTTTTATTCGATTTTTCCTCAAATATGTTACTGCCAAGTGATTTATCTTCAAGTTGAGAAATTATGGCTTCTACTTGCTCAATTCTGCTCCTCCGATTTTCTGTTGAGTTGTGTAATTCTGTAATTTTTTTGTTAATCTTCTGAATTTCTGATTGCTGTCTGTCTATGGATTTTTCCAGCTTATTAAATTTTTCATTATGTTTCTGAATGATCTTTTTAATTTCTTCAATTATTTTATCTGTGTGTTTCTTGGCTTGTTCTGCGTATTGTCTCATTTCCTTCCTGATGTCTTGAAGAGTTCTGTATATTAATCTTTTGTATTCTGCCTCTGGTAATTCCAGGATTGCACTTTTATCTAGAAGATCCCTGGATTCTTTGGTTTGAGAGCTTATTGAGGTGATCATGGTCTGTTTCTTTATGTGACTTGATATTGACTGTTGTCTCTGAGCCATCTATGAGTTATTATATTAGTTTATTCCTGCTTACTGTATCGTAGCCTCTTGCTTTGTTTTGTTTGGTTTTGATATGCCCAAATGGGTTGGCTGAGTGAGCTAGCTTGATTATTTTCACCTTTGGAACTCTGACGTCCTGTCCTCAGATGGAAAGAGCTGTTATCAGTTATATCATTCTAGGAGTCCATTCACTTTTCTTGTATGAATTCAGCTCAGGTGTCCAGGTAGCTGATCATGAAGTGTGTGGTACAGGCTCTGTCCTACAGTCTTAGAGGGGCAGTGGTAATTGGTGTATATACCAATATCTGATTGCAGCAAGGGGTCACACTCTGAAAAAGGCGTGGGGCTGAGAGCTGACTCCCAAGTGTCTCTGAGGAAAGCGCGTCCCTGTTCCCTAGAGTGTGCAAGGTGGGTTCTTCAGACAGACCATGGGCTCCTAATATTTTTGGTTGTAAAGACTGGGAGGTACTAGTTATCCTTGGACCCATGTAGTGGGTGGCTGAGTGACCTGAGTGGAGCTATCAGTCCTTAGGCCCATCATGTGGGTAGGTGAGGACCCTGTTTAATGGGCAAAGCAATGCCAAACATCACCCACCTTTCCGCCGCACAGCTGAAATGGTTAGAGTCTGCCAACAAGGGCCTAGTCTCCTGAAATAGGCCCACACAGGTCCATGCAGAGGGGAAAGGTGCTTAAAGTCCATGGACTGTTTATGCCTGGACAGGAGCCACTTCTGTGCTGAGCTCCCCTGGTTAGTAAATTAGTGGAGCTGGCAAATTATCTTTTCCCCCAATTGCAAATTTTTTCCTTCTCCATGGCTGGGAGGATGCCTCTAGGCACTCAACAGTGCCTATCTCAGGCCCAGAGAATTCAGCCCGTGAAGCTGGCTTGTGAGTGTGGGGCGCGGTGAAACATACGGAAGTACTTAGCTTTTGCTGAGAGCGCCATTCTTCTCTGGTTCTGAAGGTATGAGTAGGCTGTGTGGCTGGCTGCTTCTCCCTAAGGAAACTGTGGCAAAATGCTAGTACCAACCCACTGCCGCCACTCTGGAATGATGCCTGAGGGCATTCCGAGATTCAGGCCCAGTAACTCCTCTCTGCTTCTGTACTGTCTCTTCTTCCCCCTTCCCCTCTGTTCTATTTCTAAACTTGCCTTTGAAGCTCAGGGCTTCTAGCTTGTCATAAATATACTCGTTTCACTTTTTTTTTTTTTTTTTTGAGTCTTTATTGTATAGAGGGTTCGCCGGAAGCATCTGTCTATTCCACCTTCTTAGCTCAGCCAGCGTAAACAAAATCTTTTCGATGCTCTAAAACTAAGAGAAATAGATCACAAATACTAAACATGCAGTGGTAAAATTATAGGTATATGGTTTCACAGTTCTGAAATTGTATATATTTACTAGGTTTAGACAAATAAAGAACTGAATTTTAATAATGGGATTCCCTGGTTGGTGCAAATGGTTAACATTCTCAGCTGCTAACCGAAAGGCATATGTTCAAAACTTTCACATTTCTAATGAAGACAATTCTTTACAAATTCGATCAAAATTTCACCTTTTATAAGAAAGTGGGTTTCTTATTTTATTACTCATATAATATGAAGTAAGGATGAATATTAAGCAATTTATTAATGGATATAAATATTACATAAAAGTCACCATCTTAGGTCCTCTGTGGGATGCAAGGATGAACATAACTCTTCTCAAGAGAGATCTGCTAGGGAGAGGAGTGAGCAGGTTACTGAGAAATGCAAGGGCCCCTTCCAGATTTCCCTTATGGTCTATAATATAGCAGAGATGTGGCCTGACTTTGTCTGGTTTCCAGGAGATCAGTACACAGTCTTTGCTGAGGTTAAAAATATTTCCACATCTTTTGAAGGTTTCTGACGTTCTACTTTTCATGTCTTGAAAACTGCCTTTAAGCCGTTATAAAATAAAGCATGATTAGTGTGAATGTTGCTAGTTGTTGGAAGGTATAAAACGATTTTACATTTTATTCTTCTAAACAGAAATTTTACTCTCTAAAATCAAAAGGAGATAGCTGTCAAGATTTTAATAGAATTGATAAACTATTACTACATTCAAAATAGCATTTGAATACGTGGGAACAAGCTAAGTAGGTTAGGAAAATGAAAGAAGTTTTTTCTTAACTTTTCTGGATATCCATTTGGATAAGTGGACTTATGGAGAAGATAACTGTGAGATAGAATTACAAGGGAATGAAACATTTTTTCCAAAAACCTTAATAACTCAGTGTCATGGGTTGAATTGTGTACCCTAATAATACATGTCAAATTGATTAGACCATGATTCCCAGTACTGTGTGGTTGTCCTTCATCTGGTGATTGTAATTTTATGTTAAAAACTATTAGGGTAGGATTATAACACCCTTACCCAGGTCACATCCCTGATCCAATGTAAAGGGAGTTTCCCTGGGGTATGGCCTACACCACCTTTTATCTTACAGGAGATGAAAGGAAGGGAAACAAGCAGAAAATGTGGGACCTCATACCACCAAGATAACAGTACCAGGAGCAGAGCGAGTCCTTTGGATCTGGGGTCCATCCATGGAGAAGCTCCTGTCTGAGGAAAGATTGATGCCCTGAATTTGGACTTTTACCCTACTTCACTGTGAAGACATAAATTTCTCTTTGTTAAAGCCCATCCACTTGTGTTATTTCTGTTACAGCAACATTATACTAAGAAACTCAGGAAGATAATTTCATGGAAAATGCAATGAGCCGTAAGCCAGCGACAGAGTTGATAAGATAAAAGGCTAGCAGTCACTTTTCAATTTGTGCTTCAGTCAAAATGAAAAATAAATACATTATGCCTCTTTCAGTTCAAAAATAAAAATGTTTTTATTTAAATACATACATGTACATTTTTAGGAAGCCATACAGAAGTGGAACATTAAAGATCGTGATGGAATAAGAAGACAAACCAGTGAGTAATTGAAATTTTTCTATTTTTTAAATAATTGGGTTACTTATTCTGTCTTGTAGCAATTGTATTTAGTGTACTCATATGGTCTTGGCAATTAGACCCATAAATCTTAGGGTTAAAAATTTAAATATATTACTTGTAATAAGGCAACTGATTTCTTATATCCTAAAAAAAATAATGAGTTGTTACTTCAGGCTTCTAAGTTTGACTTTTACTTTTTGGTAAGTTAAAGTAACCCATTTCTGTTTCTAGGAGATAGATTGTTTAATAGATAGATTGTCTAATTCTGAGTGAAAAGAAAGGGCTATGTAATTCTTATGACTGTTTCAACACAATTGTAATCAGATTTGCGTAAATAGGACATAAAATGACAATTATTTTATTCATTGTCTCTCAAAGATGTGCTTTGTTGTGTAAAGATTTCCTATCTACTACTGTATTTTTAATATAAAATAACTAATAAATGTGTATTAAAAGAATGCCAACAAGATCTTAAAAATAAGAAAAAATTTGCATGGATTATACAGGATATTTTAGAATATTGGAGATGATGATGCTGATCATGATGAATTATATCTTTCATCTCTTCCCCTTAATACTTTTTTTGTCTAAATGGGATTAAAAGAAGAAAAATTGAAGAGAGAGAGAGAGAAATGAACAACTACACAGTGGTCACAGTGCTTGAAATCTCCTTTACAACTGTATGCATTCCCAGATTTCTGGGTGCAATTATCACCAGGGATAAGACCATGTCCTATAACAACTGTGCAGCTCAAGTCTTCTTTATTTTCATGAGGGTGACAGAATTTTACCTTCTGACAGCCATGTCCTATGACTTGTATGTGGCCCTCTGCAAGCCCCTGCATTACACGAGCACCATGAACAGGAAACTCTGCTCCTTGCTTGTGTCATGTGTGTGGCTGAGAGGGTTTCTGACCATATTCCCACCCCTTATGCTTCTTCCCCCCCAGATTACTGTGCTTCCAAAGTCATTGATCACTTTGCATGCGACTATTTTCCCCTCTTACAACTATCTTGCTCAAATACATGGCTCCTAGAAGTAATTGGTTTTTACTTGGCTTTGGTTTCTTTGTTATTCACTTTGGCATTAATGATTTTGTCCTACATGTGTGTCATCAGGACTATTCTGAGAATCCGATCTTCCAGTAAGAGAAAAAAAAACTTTCTCCACTTGTTCCTCCCACATGACTGTCATTTCCATCTCTTATGGAAGCTGCATCTTCATGTATGCCAATCCCTCTGCAAAAGAAAGGCATCATTGACCAAAGGAGTTTCTATTCTCAACACCTCTGTTGTCCCCATGCAGAACCCCTTCATTTATTCCCTGAGGAACCAGGAAGTAAAACAAGTCTTTGAAAACTTCCTCCAGAACGTAGTGTTTTCTACAAATTTGGAGCTTTTTTTTTTTTTTTAGCAAAAATACAGATACATGTGGTTGACATGAGTTGGAATCGACTCCACACCAACAGTTTTTTTGGGGGGAGGGCGTATAAAGAACAATGAAATGTAAACCTGAAATTCATAGATGTTTGTACAGGTACGCTTGTTCTTTTAGAGTCTCTTTACCTGTCACATCATTTGATCTGATATTTTGCAAATCCTTCACTTTAACTGCTGTGCCTGAGTTTGTCCAATGCAGTGCCTATTAACATATTTGAAAATACGGTAAAGTTTATTTCTCCTACTGAATTTTCTGAAAACCTTACATTTTCCTTGAAGGCACACTGTAATTAAGGTGGAGTAAAGTTGTTTTAATTCTGTTTATTTTCTCAGCTCTTAAAAGACACAGTTATTATTGCTTCGTACTTCAAATGTAGTGTTTCAAATGTATGTAATTTCTTGTGTATTTTCAAGGTGAATATTGATAGTGTTTTCAGTAGTGTTTATAGAATTTCCACGCTCTGTGTCATTGTTCATTAAATTCAGTTCAATACATACTATTGTGTTGCACTTTGAATACAGAGCTTTATACTTTGTGAAATTTAATGTATATTTTCTGCATAAATATTGATCATGAGATTAAGTAATTTTTATAAAATTTTCATGTTTTTAAAACTTCTTAGGAGATATTCATAGTTTTTCTAAAACATGCAAAGTAAATGCACTAAAACTAAAACAGATTTCACTTCTTTTTTCTGTAAATTATAAAAGTTCCGCATTGCGAACTACAAAAATAAATTTAGGCTACACTATGATTATTTTGGAAAGCCTGGTGGCATACTCGTTAAGTGCTAAGGCTGCTAACCAAGAAGTCAGCAATTCGAATCTGCCAGGCACTCCTTGGAAACTTTATGGGACGGTTCTACTCTGTCCTATAGGGTCGCTATGAGTCGGAATCGACTTGATGGCAGCGGGTTTTGATTTTATGATTCTTTTAATTATATGAGCCGCACAAGTTATATGAACAGTGTTGTGATAATGATTCATCTGGCTTAAAATATAAAACATTAATTAATGACTATATTTTAGAAGAATTACAATTTCAAATTTTCTTTTCTTGTTCTCCCAAATTATGTTGACTAGAAAATTTTGTTTAACAGACTTCGTTGTTAAATTGTAGACTACTTACAAAGTGAGGCATTTGAAAAAAAAAACTTGAAGTACTTGTCAAATCATGAAAAGTGTTGTTATGCAGATTTTTAGTATAATTCAAATATATTTTGGTCTTTATATGTATCTATATTCTTTTAAGATCTGGAACACAATGCGTTCCAATATGAAAAATGAACATGGTGACTTCTCTCTGAGGAATTTAAAACCTGTAAGTCTTGGTGGTACCTTACATTTGTCTGTGATTTAAACGGTCTCAGAGATCTTTTACATATCCCTTTTATTCATGTATTTATTCATCTCTTTATTCCCAAATTTCAGTATCTACATAGGAAATGATTCAGTGATGGAAAAGAATGGCTTTTGTGCTTGTTCATATCCAGTGTAAGGAAAAAAAGGAAGTAAATTGATTATAATCCAATTGTATATAAATTCTATAATATCTCTATGAAGAATACACTGTACAGGCACATGAAAATATTAAGGTTATAAATGTAATAGGCTTGCCCACATCATTCAGAATTTGGAAAAAACATTACAGCAATAAGGAAGGCACAATCATTGTTATTTGTATGTATTATATTAGGATTACGGTCATGATAGAGACAGCAGATAAAGAGAAAAATTTGCTACATTGCAAAGCCTTGTGTAACTAGACATTCCATTAATAACTAACATTTAGTTAATACTTAAAAATATTATACAATGACCAAGTTTAAAAGCTTAATTATTTTTGCAGACTCCTATGACATAGTGGGTTCCTTGGGTGGTACAAACTGTAAATGCTGCACTCAACTGCTAAACAAAAGGCTGGAGATTCGAGTCCACCCAAAGCTGCTTCAGGAGAAAGGCTTGGAAATCTACTTCCAAAATATGATCCATATTGAAAACCCTATGAAGCACATTTCGATTTTTAGGCACACGGGGTTGCCATTGACTGCACAGCAAGTTCTTTTTATTTTTTTTTAACGACATATGTAGTAATCATTCTACGTGACTACACCTTATGTTTTTAAACTTGATTTGCATCTGGCATGGCGGAACAATAGCTGTCATTCTGAGCAAACTAAGTAAACGACAGTCTTTGCAACTATAGACAAAAATAAAAATACTTATCCATGTATGTAGATTTGGGGTTCCATCTGAAATTGAGTTAAATTTGGTGTATTCATAATTATAATTATTTAATACATTGTAAGCAATAAGGTACTTTTTTCTGGTTAAATAAATAATGACTGTTATTGAAGTACTGAGTTATGATACCTAACTTTCAACTTACCATCAATAAGAACTTAAGAAAATTAGGCATGTTAGCTTTTCCAACTTCAGTGTCCTCATTTTTTTAAAATAAAGTTGAAAATACTTCAGTTTTTACGCCATATGCTTACTGCGGAAACACTGGTGGCGTAGTGGTTAAGTGCTACACCTGTGAACCAAAGAGTTGGCAGTTCGAATCTGCCAGGTGCTCCTTGGAAACTCTAGGGGGCAGTTCTACTCTGTCCTACAGGGTCCCTATGAGTCAGGATTGACTCGACGGCTCGGCTCTAGGTTTGTTTTTTTTACGTTTACCGTGAGATAAAATTATAAAAGATATTCATAGATTATTTTTTAAAGTAAGAAACGTTATTCAAATGTAACACTAGTGTTTAAGAATCCAACAGTATGAAGGGCTTAGGTTTTGCTCCAAATCTATGACTTTGTTTATATGTGAAATAATATATATATATAATTTTTTTAGGCACTCCAATCTATCGTGCACAGGTGAAATTTCTTTCCCAGCTCTTAATTTCATATCATGTAAAGCCATTACTTGCTAGTCACATTCAGTTAATCTGGTCAATTTAAAAATATCAGCTTCATATTCGACTAGCTTCGGTCGGGCATTGAAATTTGGATGGAGTCTCGGGCTCCTTTCATTGCCTCTTCTCTACTCAGGGATAGTTCGTGATTGGGACAAAGGCAGAAGACAGATGGAAAAGGACAAACACCTTTTATTTATCTGGTGCTCCTTTAAATCTCTTTTGATTAACATTGGATCTTTGTGGGAGGGTGTCTAAATGCAGATACTCCTATATGGTGCATATGAGTAAATTCAATGGACTTCACACAAATTGCGGTGCTACAACCAATCCCTCACCAGTATTTAACTCTGAGGTACACAACATAGAAAATTGCATTAGTGTTCCCTAATCTGGAAGCAGCTAAACTTGTAAGGGTTCTTGCAAAATGCCTAAAGTGTGATTATCTTTTCTGATGTTTAATTGATCTAAGGGAAACCTTCACATTCTTGGTTTAACAAGTAATGATTGTAATGACTACTTCACTTCTGCTCACTCTCTGTGCCCAAGTATTTCTCTGAAATTCTTTCTCTTCTACTCAAATTGAGAGGGCAGAGCAGCAAATACAGTGTGATATACCAAATCATTGTAAAGAGAAGCCTGTCATTCTCAGAAGCACTGCGTATTCATGCATCTGGTTCTCTAAGACCTTTTATACTTGACCTTGAGAGTCATTGTCAGGTTGCAACATTCACAGAAAATGGAGGGAAAATCATTTCTAAGCTGATGATGACATGGTTCCGTTAATCTTTCTCTTTTAGCAAACTCCACTGTATACGGAATAATGAGAGATTCTAGATAATGGTTTCTGGTAGCAGAATCTGTCCAACTGCCAGTTATTTAGCTCTGTAATGGTTGCTTGACCCCCAAATTATCTTGACTGTAGGGCGTTATAAATTGAATTGTGTCTGCCCCAAAATATCTGTTGCAAGTCCTAACCCCTCTACCCGTGGTTATAATTCCATATGGGAATGTGTTTTTTCGTTGTGTTAATAATGTAGCAAAAACAAACAAACAAAAAAAATATTGCCATTGAGTCTATTCTGACTCATAGCAACCCTATATGAAAAAGTAGAACTGCTTCATATGGTTTCCAAGGAGTGGCTGGTGGATTCAAACTGCCAACTTTTTGGTTAGCAACGGAACTCTTAACCACTGCACCACTAGGTTTTCCAATAATGTAGGATGTGTCTTAAATCAATCCCTTTTGAGATATAAAAGAGCAGATTAAGCCAGGGATAGCAAGCATAGTTGGGAGAAGGTAGGTACCATGCCACTTGAAGATCACCAAGGAACCAAGGAACAGAAGCTGAAAAGAGACAAGGACCTACCCCTCGAAGAGACACAGATAGAACGCCTTCCTCCAGAGCTGGTGCCCTGAATTCAAACTTCTGTCTAGCCTCCTAAAATGTGAGAAAATAAATGTGTTTGTTAATGTCACCCACTTATTGTATTTCTGTTATAGCAGGACAAGATAATTAAGACACGAGGATTAAGCATTTGATTTTTGTAGCTCTGGAAAGTCAACCACAATGCCAACACAGAAGAAAATTTTCTTAGCATTCTCTTACAAAGACATGAAAAGAGCTTGGCACTATTTCCATTTTTCATATCTTTGTAAGTTAATACAGTAGAGGAACCAGCTTCCGAGTTCAGATGAATGAGGAAATACACTTAAGTGAATTTTCTCATGAAAATTATGGTTTATGACAGTACACTAGGCCAAGGAATGGTATACCATCCCGTTGATTAATTAAAAAGACATCTAGATCTGTTTCTTAAACTCGCTCAGCCTCAGATGCATTGGCTCAGTTGTTTATCCTCAGGGTAGATCTGAAAATGTAGATAACAAGTGTATTCACTCTCAGTTAGTTCAGGACAATCCTTGCACAGAAACAATAGGAAAGCAAAAATAATAATAATTTTTTTTGAAGATATTGGAAAGTAAAAAAAAAGCAAAGTATTTTAGGATTAAAATACAATACATTAAAGAATTCAGAATGATAATCCCAGCAAAGGAGGTCACTTTTCCCTGCCCATAATGGAAGAGGTAGCTGAACAGATAAATCAGGAAATCATTCCTAGCAGGTTAGAGAAGAAAAACTGGAGTGTAGGACTTGCCAAATTTGTGAAGCTAGAAAACTTTTATACTTTCAAAGTTTATCTAAAAGGTTAAGCTGTAGAAATAAGAGTGGGGACAAGATAGCCTTTACCCTAAAGAAAAGCTTCAAAGTACGTCAAGTCATGGATTTAGATTAATATGCCTTTGAATATTAGTGTTCCTAATCATCTGCTAGAAAAAAGCATAAAATCTCTGTGGGAAGATATCATTGCCCTAAACACCACTATATTTCTATAACTTTGTCACACAACTCCTATCTATCAGAAACAATACCCTGGCACATGAGCAGATAAAGCAATATAAATAAAATCAAACAAAGCTAACAATAAAAACAGACGAAGAGTGGCTATAGAAAATAGACTCAAAAGGCACAAATGTTAAATTAGCTATGCTTAATATATTCAAAAGATCACAGTAAGAATTGTAATTTTGATTCAAGTTCTTAGAATTACTGAGGAAAAAAATCTGATATTTAAAGTTCTCCTTAATAACTCAGTGGAGGAGTTTAAGAGCAGATTAACACAGCCAAAGAAAGAGGTAGTGTACTGGAACAGAACTCAGAAGAGTGAATATTTGAGAAATACTAAAGGAAAACTAGAGAAGAGGGTAAGAGACAAAGAGAATAAGGTGAGAACTTCTACCAGATGGATTAATGGGGTTCCAGAAAGAGAAAGGAAAAAAAAAAAAGGAGAGGCAATTTTTGAAGTTATAAACCAAAAAAAAAAAAAAATCTGTTACCCTGAGTCGATATTGACTCATAGCGACCCTAGACAGAGTAGAACTGCCCCATAGGGTTTCCAAGGAGCTGCTTTGGATTCGAACTGCCAACTTTTTCGTTAGCAGCCAAGCTCTTTTTTTTTCCCTTGTTTTTTGTTTTAATTATTTTGTTGTTGTTGTCATTGGGAATATACCTAGCAAAACATACACCAATTCAACAGTTTCTACATGTACAACTCAGTGACATTGATTACGTTCTTCAAGTTGTGCAACCATTCTCACCCTCATTTTCTGGGTTCTTCCTCCCCCATCAACATAAACTCACTGTTCCCTAAGATTCCTATCTAATCTTTTGAGTTGTTGTTGTCATTATAGATCTTTTTTTTATTGTGCTGTAGGTTTACAGAGCAAATTAGCTTCTCATTAAACAATTAATACACATATTGTTTTGTGACATTGATTGCCAACCCCGCGACATGTCAACACTGTCCACTTCTCAATCTTGAGTTCTCTATTTCCGTTCCTCTCTGTCAGACCAGTCAGTCTGCTCTTTTTTTGTGAGTTAGAATTTTGTTCTACATTTATCTCCAGCTCTGTCCAGGAGCCTCTATTGTGATCCCTATCAGAGCAGCTGGTCTAGGTAGCTGAGCACCATCTAGTTGTGTTGAACTCAGTCTGGTGGAGGTCGTGGTACTTGTGGTCCATTAGTCCTTTGGACTAATCTTTCCCTTGTGTCTTTCGTTCTCTTCATTCTCTCTTGACCAGAGAAGTATCTTAGATAGCCGCTCACAAGTTTCTAAGATCCAAGAGGTTGCTCCCCAAAGTAGAATATAGAACATTTTCTTTATAAATCATGTTATGCCAATTGAGCTAGATGTCCCCTGAGACTATTGTCCCCAGCCCTTAGCCCAGTAATTCCGTTCCTCTGGGAGTCTGAATGTGTCTATGAAGCTTCCATGGCCTTGCCTTGGTCAAGTTGTGCTGACTTTCCTAGCATTGTGTAGTATCTGACCCTTCACCAAATTTACCACTTACCTGTTGTTTAGTGATTTTCCCTCCCCACTCTTCTCCCTCGTAACCATCATAGTTTCCTTCTGTGTGTAAACCTTTCCATGAGTTTTTCTAACAGTGATCTCATGCAGTATTTGTCCTTTCATGATTGAATTTCACTCAGCATAATGTCCTCCAGATTCATCCATGTTGTAAGATGTTTCACAGATTCATCATTGTTCTTTATTATTGCATAGTATTTCATTTGTGTGTGTACCATAGTTTGTTTATCCATTCTTCCATTAATGGGCACTTAGGTTGTGTCCATCTTTTCCCTATTGTTAATAATGTCGCAATGAACATGGGTGCTCATATGTCTGTTTGTATGATGGCTCTTATTTCTCTAGGATATATTCCTAGAAGTGGGATAGCTGGATCATGTAGTATTTCTATTTCTAGTTTTTTAAGGAAGCCACCATATCTTTTTCCTAAATGGTTGTACCATTTTGCATTCCCACCTGCAGTGCATAAGAGTTCCAATCTCCCTGCAAACTCTGGAATATTTGTTAATTTCTGTTTTTTTTTTTTTTTTTATTAGTGCCAGTAATGTTCGGGTGAGATGGTGTCTCATTGTAGTTTTCGTTTATGTTTCTCTAATGGCTAGTGATTGCAAATATTTTCTCATGTGTCTATTAGCCATGTGAATGTCTGCTTTAGAGAAGTATCTGTTCATATACTTTGTCCATGTTTTAATTGGTTTACTTGTCTTTTTGTTGTAGAGGTGCTGGATTTTCCTACAGAATTTAGAGATTGCAACTTTGTTGGACTCGTCATGGCCAATTTTTTTTCCAAGTCTGTAGGTTCTCATTTTACTGGGTTGGTGAAATCTTTTGATGAGCATAAGTGTTTAATTTTTAGAAGATTCCAGTTACTAGCTTATCTTCTGGTGTTTGTGTATTGTTGGTTATGGTTTGTATGCCATTTATGCCATGTATTAGGGACTCTTGTGTTGACCTTTTTTCTTCTATAATCTTTATAGCTTTTGATTTCTTATTTAGGTCTTTGACTTATTTTGAATTAGTTTTTTGTATGGTGTGAAGTATGGGTCCTGTTTCATTTTTTACAGATGGACATCTAGTTTTTCCAGCACTAATTGTTAGAAAGACTGTCTTTTCCCCATTTAGTGGACTTTGAGCCTTTGTTGAAGATCAGTTGACCATAGGTGGATGGATTTACATCTGCATACTGGATTCAATTCCATTGATTACTGTGTCTGTCATTGTACCAATACCAGGCTGTTTTGACTATTGTAGCTGTAGAGCAGTTTCTGAGGTCAAACAGTATGAGGCCTCCTGCTTTCTTCTTCTTCTTCAATAGTGATTTACTTATCTGTGGCCTCTACCTTTCCAAATAAATTTAATGATTAGTTTTTCCGTCTTGTTATAGAATGCTGTTGGACTGGCATTGCATTGTACTTGCAGATCGCTTTGGGTAGAATCGACATTTTCACAATGTTGAGTCTACCTATCCATGTACATGGTGTGTTTTTGAATTTATGTAGGTCTCTTTTGGTTTCTTGCAGTAGGATTTTGTAGTTTTCTTTGTATATGTCCTATACATCCCTGGTTAGATTTATGCCTAAGCATTTTATTTTTTTAGGACATATTAAATTGTATTGCTTTACTCATTTTCTTTTCCATGTTCTTTTTATTGGTGTTTAGGAATCCAACTTTTTTTGTATGTTTATCTTGTATCCCGCTATACTGCTGAATTTTTCTGAGTTCCAGTAGTTTTCTTGCGTATCTTTGAGGATGTTTGTGTACAGTATAATATCATCCTCAAATAGGGATAGTTTTACTTCTTCCTTGCCTATTTGTATGTCCTTTATTTCTTTTTCTTATTGCTGTAGGTAGGTCTTCTAGCACAATGTTTAATACCAGTAGTGATAAAGCGCATCCTTGTTTTGTTCCTGTTCTCAGGGGGAATGTTTTCAGCCACTCTCTGTTGAGAATGATGTTGGCTGTTGGTTTTGTTTAGATGCCCTTTATTATGTCGAGAGATTTCCTTTTTAAACCTATTTTATTGAGAGTTTTTATCAGGTATGGGTGTCATACTGTACCTAATGACTTTTCTGAGTCTACTGAGATGATCATGTGATTCTTTTGTTTTATTTATGTGGTGGATTACATTGTTTCTCTAATGTTGAATCATTGTTGCATACCTGGTATGAATTCCACTTGGTCATGGTGTTTTTTTTTTTTAATATGCTGCTGAATTCTATTGGCTAGAATTTTGTGGAGAGTTTTTGCATCTATATTCATGAGAGATATTGGTCTGTAATTTTCCTTTTTTTGTGTTGTCTTTGCCTGATTTTGGTATCAGGGTTATGCTGTCTTCATAGAATCAGTTAGGAAGTATCCCTTCCTTTTGTATATTCTGAAATAGTTTTAGTAGTACTACTGTGAATTCTTCTTTGAATGTTTGGTAGAATTCTCCAGTGAAGCCATCTGAGCCAAGGCTGTTTTTATTGGAAGTTTTTTTAATTACCTTTTCAATCTCTTCTCGTTATGGGTCTGTCCAGATTTTAGACCTCAGTTTATGTTAGTTTAGGAAGATAGTGTGTTTCTAGAAATTTGTCCATTTCCTCTAGGTTTTCAAATTTGTTGGAGTATAGATTTCATAGTACTCTGTTATGAACCTTTTTATTTCAGTTAAGTCTGTTGTAATGTCCCCTGTTTCATTTCTTCTTTGGGTTGTTTTTGTCTTCACCTGTTTTTATTTTGTCAGTTTGACCAATGGTTTGTTGACTTTGTTGATCTTTTGATGGAACCAACTCTTGGTTTTGTTGCTTCTTTCTATTTTCTATTTCATTCACTTCTCTCTGATTTTTATTATTTCCTTTCTTTTCATGGCTGTGGACTTCTTCTGCTCTTCTCTTTCCGTTTGTCCAAGTTGTATAGCTAGTGTTTTGATTTTGTGCCTTTCTTCGTTTTTGACGTGTGCATCTATCACTATTGACCTCTGAGCACTGCCTTTGCTGTGTCCCAAAGGTTTTGGTATGTTTCCTTTCTCACTTGAGACTTTGAATTTTTTTTTAGTTCTGTCTTTGATACCTTTTATTACCCACTGGTTTTTTAGCAGGTTGTTACTTAGTTTCCATGTATTTGGGTTTTTTCCTTGCTCTTCTTTTTATTAATTTCTACTTTTGTTGCTTTGTGATCAGAGAAGGTGCTTTGTATTATCTCAGTGTTTTGGGTTTTGTTTAAGGTTGCTTTGTGCCCTAAGATGAGGTCTATTCAGGAGAACGTTTCATGTGCATTGGAAAATAACAGGTACCTTGCTGCTGTTGGGTGGATTGTTCCGTATATGTGTATGAGGTCAAGTTGGTTGATTGTGGCCTTTAAATCTTTTGTATCTTTGTTGAGTTTCTTTCTAGATGTTTTGTCCTTTACCAAAACTGGTGCGTTAAAGACTCCTACTATTATTGTGAAACTGTCAATTTCTTTTCAGTGTTGTTGGAGTTTGTTTTATGTTTTTGAACCCATGTCATTGCTTGTGTAGATATTTATTATTGTTATGTCCTTATGGTGGCTTGTTCCTTTAATCATTATATAATGTCCTTCCTTATCTTTAATGATTTTTGTTTTAAAGTCTATGTTATCTGAGATTTTTGTTGCCTCTCCTGCTCCTTTTTTGTTTGTCATTTGCCTACTATATTATTTTCCATCCTTTCACTTTTAATATATTTGTATCTTCATTTCCAAGGTGTGCCTCTTGTAGACAGCATATTGACGAATTCTGTTTTTTTAACCCATTCTGTCACTCTCTGTATCTTTACAAGTACATTTAAGTCATTTACATTTAGTGTGATTATCGATAGGTATGAGTTTATTTCTGTCATTTTGTAGTTCTTTTGTGTGTATGTGTGTGTGGTGCAGATGTTTTCTTCACACCTCTTTCTCTCCTGTACTGAATTCCTTTTGTTTCTGGATTTTTTTTTCATGTCTTTCACTTTCGTAGATTTTATGTTTATTGAGTGTCTATGTTATCTAGTGCTGCTATAACAGAAATACCACAAATGGATGGCTTTAACAAACAGAAGTTTATTCTGTCACAGCCTAGTAGGCTAGAAGTCCAAATTCAGGGCATCAGCTCCAGAGAAAGACTTTCTGTCTTTCTGTTGGCTCTGGAGGGAAGTTCTTGTCATCAATCTTCCCTGGTCATGGAGCTTCTCAGCACAGGGACCCTGGGTCCAAAGGACAATCTCTGCTCCCGGTGCTGCTTTCATGGTGGTATGAGGTTGCCGTCTCTCTCTTTTATATCTCAAAAAAGATTGGCTTAAGACACAAACTCTTCCTAGAGATTGAGTCCTGCCTCATTAGCATAACTGCTACTAATACCGTCTCATTAGCTGATACTAATCTCATCTCATTAACAACACATAGGCAAATCACATCTAATGACAAAGTGGTGGACAATCACACAATACTGGGTATCATGACATAGCCAAGTTGGCATATTTTGGGAGGACACAATAGAATCCATGACACTGAGACTTTACCTTTTTCTTCTTTATTTTAATGAGTAGGTTTGTTAACTTTCTTTTTGGTTATCTTAATATTTACACCATCTTCCTAAGTTTAAACCAGTCTTTTATTACATGATATCTACTTGATTTCCTTTCCATTTGAAAATCCTGTACCTACGCTATTTATTCTCACTTTTATTGTTCTGATGTTGTTGTCATTTGCAGATTGACTTCCCTTGTTCCCTGTTGTAAATCTTACAGTTTTCTTTTGTCCTTTAGTGCTCATTAGCTAGGTTGGCACCTGGCTGATACTCTCCTGTGTCCTAGATTCAGGTTGTTGTCTGATGTCGTTGGTTCTCTAACTGAAGGACTCCTTTTCATAATTCTTGTAAGTTTGGTTTGGTTTTGACATATTCCCTTAATTTCTGTTTATCTGGAAATTTCCTAATTTCACCATCATATATGAGTGAGACTTTTGCAGGATGTATTATTCTCAGTTGACAAATTTTCTTTCAAGTTTTTTATATGTCATCCCATTGCCTTCTTGCCTGCCTGGTTTCTGCCTAGTAATCAGAGATTAGTCTTATAGTGTCCCCTTTGTATGTGACTTTTCATTTTTCTCAACTGCTCTCAGGATTCTTTTTTTGGTTTTGGTTTCGGCAAGTATAATTGCGTTATGTTTTGGTGACTTTCTTTTGAAGTCTATTCTATATGTGCTTCTTTTGAGCTTCTTGGACGGTCAGCTTTTCATCTTTCATTATATTAGGGAAGCTTTCTGTCAGCAAGTCTTCAGTGATTCTCTCTGTGTTTTCCATTTTCTCCCCCTGTTCTGAAATTCCTGTCACTCACAAATTCTGATTGCACCCCACATGGTTCTCAGGTTTTCTTTATTCTTTTTTTCAGATTTTTCCTCAAACAAAGCGGTACCCAAGGATTTGTCTTCAGTTTCACTGATCTTGTGTTCCCTTGTTTCAAATTTGCTCCTAAAACCTTCTATTGCACTGCCCATTTCTAAAATTATTTTGTCTTCTGGATTTCTAGTTGCTGTTTTTTGTATGATTTCTAATTGTTTATTTATTTTGACATTTTGCTCTTGTATTATTTCCCCCAATTCTCCCTTTGCTTTGTGTTTTCCCTGATTTTTGTCTGTATTTTCCATGATTTCGTCCATTTTTTCCTTAGTTTTGTCTGCCTTTTCCTTCATCTCTTTCTTAATCTCTTGGAGAGTCCTGAATATTAAACTTTTGAATTTCCTATGAGGTAATTCCAGTGCCTTTACTTCTGCCAGAGGTCATGTGGTGTTTTATTTTAGTTGCTTTTTGGACTCATCCTGTCCTATTGTTTTTAATATGTTTTGATATTGTCTATTGTTTCCAGGACATTCTGGAATTATTTTCTTCATTTATTGATTGTTGCTTTGTTTGTTTCATCCTGTTTTTTTGTTTTATTTGGTTATATCTGAGCAGGCAGGCTGGATGTGTTTTGTTGCTTGTCTGTGGGCATACTTCTCACCACCTCGCCCAGGTGGGCAAGGCTGGCTGCTCAGCTATGATGCAGCTGGAAAGGTCCAGTAAGGAGGGGAGAGAGGGATGGATCTTTTGCAACATGAACTTGGGCTGACAGGGAAGTGCTGATGTGGTTCAGAGGTCCAGGGGTTTGCACTGTTGCCTCTCATGGGTACGGCACTTTGTGTGTGGTGTAGATAGGCAGGAGGCAAGGGGAGAATGTAATGTGTGGAACTAAGCAGGTGACAGAAAGAAGAGAAATAAGAGACAGAGAAACAGAATCAAAACAAAGCAAAAAATGGAGAGGCAAAAGAAAAAGAAGTAAATACAATGGCAGTGTGGTGGAATTCAGCAGGTGGGGCAGGGCATACCCAGGGAGGCCATGTGCTCGTGACTTTCTAGTTGAGAGAGCCTAGCTCAGCCTGTTGAAAAGGTGCATGGGCAGTGCATGGGGCTAGGTGGACTGGAGAAAGGAAAGGAAAGAAGGGAAACAGAGAGAGGAAACAAAACAACAACAAGAAAATAAATATGGTGCTGAAGGAGCCTGCTGTTGGGGGCAGGGTGGAAGCAGGGTGATGACAAGCTGATGTCTTTCTCACCGGCTGGTGTGGCATGACCTGTCAGGAAAGAGTGGAGGCAGTGCAGAGCCCAGGTGGAAGGAAGAAGGAAAGGGGAGAAGAAGAAAGAAAAAGAAAAAATATGGTGCTGAGCCGGCCAGTGGCAGCAGCATGGATCCAGGGCACTCTAGCCCAGCGGTGCAACACTACCTGTTAAGATGGGATGGGGGCAGCACATGGGTCTAGGTGGGTGGAAGATAGGGAAAGAAGGAAAAGATAGAGATAAATCTGAAAAAAAAAAATGGACTGAGAGACCTAGCCAGTGTGGGCAACACAGAACTGGGGAGGCCTTGTTGGCAGCTCTCTAGCTGAACAGTGTTATACTGCCCACCAAGAAGGGATGGGGACGGCACATGGGGCTATCTGGGTGGGAGAAAGCAAAGGAAGGTAGGGAGAGAGAGAGAAGCGGGAAGAAAATGTTGCTAAGAGACCTGGCCAGTTGGGGTGGCACAAAACTGAGGAAGATGTGCCAGTGGCTCTCCGGCCCAGCAGTGTGGCATAGCTTGTCAATGAAGGATGGGGAAAGCAAAGGGGCTGGCAAGGTGGAAGAAAGAAAAGGAAGGAAAGGAGACAGAGAGAAGAAACAAAGAAAGGCAAAATAATAATAATAACAAAAATAATTGGCATTGAAGGAGCCAGCTGGTGGGGTCGGGGAGGACCTGGGCAGCAGTGAACTGGTGTCTCTCTATCCGAGTGACTCTAGCCCATTGGAAAATGGAGGAGGCCGCGTAGAGGGAAGAAGGGTGAGGGGTGGGAAAGCGTGTATCTCTGCTTTCTGAGTGCTCTAACTCCTGTTGGGAGCCCTATGAAGTTGGCTTCCTGTACTCCCTCTCTGCATTCCTTGGTGGTTATAGTCCAAGATGGCGCATCTGTGCCATGTTAGCTGGTAGGGAACTTCCACTCCACAGTTCCCCTCATTCTCTGTTCTCTGTCAGTTTCTTATCCCATTCAGTGCCTGATCAAATTCTTTCCCTTCATTTTATGCTTAGAGTTCCAGGATTGACATTTGTGTCTGTTTTACTTAGTTTTGGGGGTCTTTGCTGCAGAGGGACAGCATGGTGCTTCTGTCCATAGCACCATGTTGGCTTCCCTATCAGCATCTGTAGCTCTTAACGACGGTGCCACCAGGGCTCCAAGAATTTTTCAAAACAAAACAATAAAACAAACAATGACAATAAGAGCAAAGAACTAGGCACTTTATAGGAAATCTACATGAAATTTCTTAGTGAGAAGATAGTTAATCATGTAACAATTTTTATACTTATGGAACAATTCAGACTGCTCATTTCATATTGTGAGAGCTATGGAAAGTTACTTCCCCACGTCCTTCCCTCATAAATAGTCCATTTCATCAATATTTGCAATTCCAGTGTCATAAAGTTTTCGAACAGTCCTCTTATGTGATAAGATCTATAAACTAAGAAGCAAAATCATCTCACTATTTTTTATATCGGATAAATGTATTTTCATTTTCTTTATCGTAAGGGCATATATGTATTCTATTATTCTTATAATTAACTAAATTTTAGCTCCATTAATACTCCCTAGTGTATTGTATGTGTTTTATTTTGTTTGTTTCTCCTGCTCTCTATCTTCTTTCAAATTAAAGTGTAATTTGCCATTTTTTAAAAATGTTTGGTATGGAAACTTAGATCATCCATCAAGATAGATGAACTTTCAGCCTATTCCTCTGTTCTCACGTGTTTATTTAAGGCCATACAATTTCTTAGAATGTTAACTTGACCTGCATTTACAAATTTTGATATGTAATTTTATTATTTTCATTTCATTAAATTGTAAGTATTTTAATTCCTATTGTGATTTCATTTCCAACCTATACATTATTTATAAGTATATTGCCTAAATGTCCATGCATATTTGGATTTCTAGTTATCTTTGAATATAATTAAAAACACCCCATTTCATTTATTTATTATTTTTTTATTAACTTTTATTGAGCTTCAAGTGAATGTTTACAAATCAAGTCAGTCACATATAAGTTTATATACATCTTACTCCATACTCCCACTTGCTCTCCCCCTCATGAGTCAGCCCTTCCAGTCTCCCCTTCGTGACAATTTTGCCAGCTTCCAACTCTCTCTATCCTCCCATCCCCCCTCTAGACAGGAGATGCCAACACAGTTTCAAGTGTCCACCTGATATAATTAGCTCACTCTTCATCAGCATCTCTCTCCTACCCACTGTCCAGTCCCTTTCATGTCTGATGAGTTGTCTTCGGGAATGGTTCCTGTCCTGTGCTAACAGAAGGTTTGGGGACCAGGACCGGCGGGATTCCTCTAGTCACAGTCACACCATTAAGTATGGTCTTTTTATGAGAATTTGGGGTCTGTATCCCACTGATCTCCTGCTCCCTCAGGGGTTCTCTATTGTGCTCCCTGTCAGGACAGTCATCGATTGTGGCTGGGCACCAAGTAGTTCTTCTGGTCTCAGGATGATGTAGGTCTCTGGTTCATGTGGCCCTTTCTGTCTCTTGGGCTCTTAGTTATCGTGTGACCTTGGTGTTCTTCATTCTCCTTTGCTCCAGGTGGGTTGAGACCAATTGATGCATCTTAGATGGCTGCTTGTTAGCATTTTAGACCCCAGACGCCACATTTCAAAGTGGGATGCAGAATGTTTTCATAACAGAATTATTTTGCCAATTGACTTAGAAGTCCCCTTAAGCCATGGTTCCCAAACCTCCGCCCTTGCTCCGCTGACCTTTGAAGCATTCATTTTATCCCGGAAACTTCTTTGCTTTTGGTCCAGTCCAATTGGGCTGACCTTCCATGTATTGAGTGCTGTCCTTCCCTTCACCTAAAGCAGTTCTTATCTACTAATTAATCAGTAAAAAACCCTCTCCCTCCCTCCCTCCCTCCCCCACCTTGTAACCACAAAAGTATGTGTTCTTCTCAGTTTATACTATTTCTCAAGATCTTATAATAGTGGTCTTATACAATATTTGTCCTTTTGCCTCTGACTGATTTCATTCAGCATAATGCCTTCCAGGTTCCTCCATGTTATGAAATGTTTCACAGATTCGTCACTGTTCTTTATCGATGCGTAGTATTCCATTGTGTGAATATACCACATTTATTTACCCATTCATCCGTTAATGGACACCTTGGTTGCTTCCAGCCTTTTGCTATTGTAAACAGAGCTGCAATAAACATGGGTGTGCATATATCTGTTT
The DNA here is from genome assembly GCF_030014295.1 of Loxodonta africana. Lineage (NCBI taxonomy): Eukaryota > Metazoa > Chordata > Mammalia > Proboscidea > Elephantidae > Loxodonta > Loxodonta africana. The sequence goes on along the minus strand of NW_026975132.1, from coordinate 40,093 downwards.
GTGTGAAGGCTCTTGTTTCTCTAGGGTATATTCCAAGGAGTGGGATTTCTGGGTTGTATGGTAGTTCTTTTTTTTTTTTTTATGGTAGTTCTATTTCTAACTGTTTAAGATAACGCCAGATAGATTTCCAAAGTGGTTGTAACTTTTTACATTCCCACCAGCAGTGTATAAGAGTTCCAATCTCTCCGCAGCCTCTCCAACATTTATTATTTTGTGTTTTTTGGATTAATGCCAGCCTTGTTGGAGTGAGATGGAATCTCATCGTGTTTTAATTTGCATTTCTCTAATGGCTAATGGTCGAGAACATTTTGTCATGTGTCTGTTAGCTGCCTGAATATCTTCTTTAGTGAAGTGTGTGTTCATTTCCTTTGCGCACTTCTTGATTGGGTTGTTTGTCTTTTTGTGGTTGAGTTTTGACAGAATCATGTAGATTTTAGAGATCAGGCGCTGGTCGGTGATGTCATAGCTGAAAATTCTTTCCCAGTCTGTAGGTGGTCTTTTTCCTCTTTTGGTGAAGTCTTTAGATGAGCATAGGTGTTTGATTTTTAGGAGCTCCCAGTTATCGGGTTTCTCTTCATCATTTTTGGTAATGTTTTGTATTCTGTTTATGCCTTGTATTAGGGCTCCTAGGGTTGTCCCTATTTTTTCTTCCATGATCTTTATCGTTTTAGTCTTTATGTTTAGGTCTTTGAGCCACTTGGAGTTAGTTTTTGTGGTTGGTGTGAGGTATGCGTCCTGTTTCTTTTTTTTTGCGAATGGATATCCAATTATGCCAGCACCATTTGTTAAAAAGACTATCTTTTCCCCAGTTAACTGACACTGGGCCTTTGTCAAATATCAGCTGCTCATATGTGGTTGGATTTATATCTGGGTTCTCAATTCTGTTCCACTGGTCTATGTGCCTGTTGTACCAATACCAGGCTGTTTTGACTACTGTGGCTGTATAATAGGTTCTGAGATCAGGTAGAGTGAGGCCTCCCACTTTCTTCTTCTTTTTCAGTAATGCTTTGCTTATCTGAGGCTTCTTTCCCTTCCATATGAAGTTGGTGATTTGTTTCTCTATCACCTTAAAAAATTACATTGGAATTTGGATCGGAAGCGCATTGTATGTATAGATGGCTTTTGGTAGAATAGACATTTTTACTATGTTAAGTCTTCCTATCCATGAGCAAGGTATGTTTTTCCACTTAAGTATGTCCTTTTTAATTTCTTGTAGTAGAGCTTTGTAGTTTTCTTTGTATAGGTCTTTTACTTCCTTGGTAAGATTTATTCTTAAGTATTTTACCTTCTTGGGGGCTACTGTGAATGGTATTGATTTGGTTATTTCCTCTTCGGTGTTCTTTTTGTTGATGTAGAGGAATCCAAGTGATTTTTGTATGTTTATCTTATAACCTGAGACTGCCAAACTCTTCTTTTAGTTTCCGTAGTTTTCTGGAGGTTTCCTTAGGGTTTTCTGTGTATAAGATCATGTCATCTGCAAATAGAGATAATTTTACTTCCTCCTTGCCAATCCGGATGCTCTTTATTTCTTTGTCTAGCCTAATTGCCCTGGCTAGGACTTCTAGCACGGTGTTGAATAAGAGCGGTAATAAAGGGCATCCTTGTGTGGTTCCCGTTCTCAAGAGAAATGCTTTCAGGTTCTCTCCATTTAGAATGATGCTGGCTGTTGGCTTTGCATAGATGCCCTTTATTATGTTGAGGAATTTTCCTTCAATTCCTATTTTGGTGAGAGTTTTTTTTTTATCATAAATGGGTGTTGGACTTTGTCAAATGCCTTTCTGCATCAATTGATAAGATCATGTGGTTTTTGTCTTTTGTTTTATTTATGTGGTGGATTACATTAATGGTTTTTCTGATATTAAACCAGGCTTGCATACCTGGTATAAATCCCACTTGATCGTGGTGAATTATTTTTTTGATATGTTTTTGAATTCTATTGGCTAGAATTTTGTTGAGGATTTTTGCATCTATGTTCATGAGGGATATAGGTCTGTAATTTTCTTTTTTTGTAATGTCTTTACCTGGTTTTGGTAGATGGTGGCTTCATAGAATGAGTTGGGTAGTATTCCGTCATTTTCTATGCTTTGAAATACCTTTAGTAGTAGTGGTGTTAACTCTTCTCTGAAAGTTTGGTAGAACTCTGCAGTGAAGCCGTCCGGGCAAGGGCTTTTTTTTGTTGGGAGTTTTTTGATTACCGTTTCAATCTCTTTTTTTTTATGGGTCTATTTAGTTGTTCTACTTCTGAATGTGTTAGTTTAGGTAGGTAGTGTTTTTCCAGGAATTCATCCATTTCTTCTAGGTTTGCAAATTTGTTAGAGTACAATTTTTCGTAATAATCTGATATGATTCTTTTAATTTCAGTTGAGTCTGTTTTGATGTGGCCCTTCTCGTTTCTTATATTCAGGTTATTTGTTTCCTTTCCTGTATTTCTTTGGTCAGTCTAGCCAAAGGTTTATCAATTTTGTTAATTTTTTCAAAGAACCATCTTTTGGCTTTGTTAATTCTTTCAATTGTTTTTCTGTTCTCTAATTCATTTAGTTCAGCTCTAATTTTTATTATTTGTTTTCTTCTGGTGCCTGATGGATTCTTTTGTTGCTCACTTTCTATTTGTTCAAGTTGTAGGGACAGTTCTCTGATTTTGGCTCTTTCTTCTTTTTGTATGTGTGCATTTATCGATATAAATTGGCCTCTGAGCACTGCTTTTGCTGTGTCCCAGAGGTTTTGATAGGAAGTATTTTCATTCTCATTGCATTCTATGAATTTCCTTATTCCCTCCTTAATGTCTTCTATAAACCAGTCTTTTTCAGGAGGGTATTGTTCACTTTCCAAGTATTTGATTTCTTTTCCCTAGTTTTTCTGTTATTGATTTCTACTTTTATTGTCTAGTGGTCTGAGAAGATGCTTTGTAATATTTCGATGTTTTGGATTCTGCAAAGGTTTGTTTTATGACCTAATATGTGGTCTATTCTAGAGAATGTTCCATGTGCGCTAGAAAAAAAAGTATACTTTGCAGCAGTTGGTGGAGAGATCTGTATAAGTCAATGAGGTCAAGTTGGTTGATAGTTGTAAGTAGATCTTCCGTGTCTCTGTTGAGCTTCTTACTGGATGTCCTGTCCTTCTCCGAAAGTGGTGTGTTGAAGTCTCCTACTATAATTGTGGAGGTGTCTATCTCACTTTTCAGTTCTGTTAAAATTTGATTTATGTATCTTGCAGCCCTGTCATTGGGTGCATAAATATTTAATATGGTTATGTCTTCCTGATCAATTGTGCCTTTTATCATTATGTAGTGTCCTTCTTTATCCTTTGTGGTGGATTTAAGTCTAAAGTCTATTTTGTCAGAAATTAATATTGCTACTCCTCTTCTGTTTTGGTTGTTGTTTGCTTGATATATTTTTTCCATCCTTTGAGTTTTAGTTTGTTTGTGTCTCTAAGTCTAAGGTGTGTCTCTTGTAGGCAGCATATAGACGGATCGTGTTTCTTTATCCAGTCCGAGACTCTCTGTCTCTTTATTGGTGCATTTAGTCCATTTACATTCAGCGTAATTATAGATAAATAAGTGTTTAGTGTTGTCATTTTGATGCCTTTTTATGTGTGTTGTTGACAATTTCAGTTTTCCACTTACTTTTTTGTGCTGAGACGTTTTTCTTAGTAAATTGTGAGATCCTCATTTTCATAGTGTTTGACTTTATGTTTGTTGAGTCGTTACGTTTTTCTTGGCTTTTATCTTGAGTTATGGAGTTGTAATAGCTCTTTGTGGTTACCTTAATATTTACCCCTATTCTTCTAAGTAAAAACCTAAATTGTAATGTTTTATATCGCCTTGGATCACTCTCCATATGGCAGTTCTATGTCACCTGTATTTAGTCCCTCTTTTTGATTATTGTGATCTTTTACATTTTGACTTCAGTGATTCCCTGTTATGAGCATTTTTTAAATTATTCTGAATTTTTTTGTGTGATTTCCCTATTTGAGTTGATATCAGGATGTTCTTTTTTGTGACCTCGTGTTGTGCTTGTATCTGATATTATTGGTTTTCTGACCAAACAATATCCTTTAGTATTTCTTGTAGCTTTGGTTTGGTTTTTGCAAATTCTCTAAACTTGTGTTTATCTGTAAATATCTTAATTTCGCCTTCATATTTCAGAGAGAGTTTTGGTGGATATATGATTCTTGGCTGGCAGTTTTTCTCCTTCAGTGCTCTGTATATGTCATCCCATTCCCTTCTTGTCTGCATGGTTTCTGCTGAGTAAAAGTCTGAACTTATTCTTATTGATTCTCCCTTGAAGGAGACCTTTCTTTTCTCCCCGGCTGCTTTTAAAATTTTCTCTTTATCTTTGGTTTTGGCAAGTTTGATGATAATATGTCTTGGTGTTTTTCTTTTTGGATCAGTCTTAAATGGGGTTCAACGAGCATCTTGCATAGATATCCTTTCGTCTTTCATGATGTCAGGGAAGTTTTCTGTCAGCAGATCTTCAACTATTTTCTCTGTGTTTTCTGTCCTCCCTCCCTCTTCTGGGACTCCAATCACATGCAAGTTATCCTTCTTGATAGAGTCCCCCATGATTCTTAGGGTTTCTTCATTTTTTTAAATTCTTTTATCGGTTTTTTTTTTTTCAGCTATGTTGGTGTTAAATCCCTGGTCTTCCAGATTTCCCACTCTGCATTCTAATTGCTCGCGTCTGCTCCTCTGACTTCCTATTGTGTTGTCTAATTCTGTAATTTTATTGTTAATCTTTTGGATTTCTACATGCTGTCTCTCTATGGGTTCTTGCAACTTATTAATTTTTCCACTATGTTCTTGAATAATCTTTTTGAGTTCTTCAACTGTTTTATCAGTGTGTTCCTTGGCTTTTTCTGCAGTTTGCCTTATTTCGTTTCTGATGTCTTGAAGCATTCTGTAAATTAGTTTTTTTATATTCTGTACCTGATAATTCCAGGATTGTTTCTTCATTTGGGAAAGATTTTGATTCTTTTTTTGGGGGAGTTGTAGAAGCTGTCATGGTCTGCTTCTTTATGTGGTTTGATATCGACTGCTGTCTCTGAGCCATCATTGGGAAACTTGCTTTTGCAGAAATTCCGCTAAAAAAAATGCAGTCAGATCCCTATCAGAACTGCCTTTGGATTATAACCGCCACCTTTTTCCCTGTAAGGATGAAAGTCCCAGATTTGGATCATATATGCTTGGCTGTAGCTGGTTCTGTGTTTTTAGTCCAATTAGGGATGGATTTTTGGTCCCTGGGTTTTTTGTGTTTCCTTCTCTCAGGCCGGAAGAGTGGGTTAGGAAAAGACCAAAAGAAAAAAAAGGAGGGGGGAAGCAAAGCCGCCACAGAACCGGAGCTGTTCTCCCTCTGGCTCAGGAAATTCCAATGTTAATGAAGCCGACTGGGGAGGGTGGGGGAGGGATCAGAGAGATAGGAGAGTAGCACCTCGGAATATAGCCAGAGTTGTTTGTCTTGCTTGGAATGACAGTTATATCTGGGATTCCCGAGGGACGTTTCGCCTATGTGTGTTGGCTGTGTAGAGATTGCCCCCGGGGGTCTGGCCCGCTGAAGCCACTGTCAGATCCTCTGCTGCCAGTCCAAAACCTAGCCTCAAGGTTCCCCTGCTGGGTGCTGTACTCCCGGCTCCAAAATCAGTCACTGCCTCCCGGGGATTTCTCGTCTCGCCAGCTGCGTCACCACGCCACCCCCTGGGGTTAGTTCAGGGGTGTAGGGCTGCGCCCTGTGCTTGTGCCGTGACTGCGCCCAGTCAAATGCCCGGCGCCATGGTTCCCCGGCTGGGACGCAGCACTCCCGGCTCCAAAACCAGTCACTGCCTCCCGGGGACTTCTCCCACCAGCAGCGTCACCCCGCCGCCCGCGCGGACCGGCTGGGCCCCCTCCTGGGTTCAGTTCAGGGGGGTAGGGCTGTGCCCCTTGTTTGTGCCCTCACAAGATTTATGAGTTCAGCTCCCCTGGGCCCAGATCTAAGTCCGGCACCAAGGTTACCTGACTGGGACACTGGCTCCAGGCTCCAAAAACAGTTGCTGCTTCCCCATATTTGTTCGTTTTCCATCTCTAAATCTGTGTTTGTTGTTCAGGGTTCATATATTGTTATGTATGTGATCGATTCACTTGATTTTCCGAGTCTTTGTTGCAAGAGGGATCCGGGGTAGCATCTACCTAGTCCGCCATCTTGGCCCCGCCTCCCCATTTCATTTATATTTACAACTCTGCTGGTATAATTTTTTAAACTCTATGATGTCAGAAAATATGCTTTATTTAATTGAAATTATCTGAAATTAGTTGAGTCTTATTTTATGGCCTAGCATATAGTCAAATTTTTGATAAACATTTCATGAACACCTGAAAATTATAAGTGTTGTGTAGTTAAGTACAGTGTTCTAGTTAGTTCAACTTGGTTGAGTTCATTAATCACATAATTTAAATATTCTATACCTTTATTTTATTTTTGCTTTGTATATAATTACTGAGCTTTTTAAATCTCCAAAATGCCTATGGATTTTTTTTTATTGTCTTTGTAGTACCTTGAATTTCTAATTTCCAAGACTTTGACATCGTGCATACCAATTTGGAATTGTTCTATCTTCTTGATGAATATAACTTTTTGTCATCATGAAAAATATCTATACTGATTTATATTAATATAGCCGAACCGGCTTTTAAAAATATTTTATCACATTTTTGGTAAAAATATACAGAGCAAAACACACTTCCATTTAAAATTTTTCTATAGATAATATTCAGCGACATTGTTACATTCTTCACATCGTGTCAACATTGTCATTATTTCCATTCTAGTTGTTTCACTCTCATTAACTTAATTTCACTGCCTCACAAACTTCTAATGACAATCCTACTGAAATATAGACACAGATAAATTTTAAATAATGTGACTTCACAATAAAATACATTATATTATGTTTTAGAGGTCACCAAGTAATAGCAAGCAGAAACAATAACTGCTGAATAAACTCATAAAAACTAAAGAATTTGAAAGAATTCACACAAACTATACTGAAGAATGTTTAATAGTTTGATGAAATAAACTTTTCCCAGTATATTTAAGTACAGATATAAGACTATTGAACAGCAAGAATATTTTTTAAAAATGGGACTAATTGAAATTAAAGTAAAAATTGAGGTAAAAATTAAATATATACGCTACATAGATGATTGACATATTTGTTTGTTAATAAATAAAATCAGAAACTATGAGTACATAATGATATTAAGTTATTAATGAGTAAGTTGAAAGTTTTATGAAGATTGATATATCCAACGTATTCAAAGTACCTTCCCACAAAATGCTTATTAATTACAAATATAAAACATTACTTTTATGGTGGAGAAGTCTGTCAATCACCACGTTATGCAAGAGATAAGACTCAATGAAAAAATAGGATCACTTCTGTGATTCTGGTGCCAAAAAGTAAATTAATGGAATCTAATCCTTTTTTTTTTTTTTAATCAGGTGAAAACCTCAGAAAAACACAAATCAAGGGACATTATATAGGCTTACCAGAAAGTAATCTCCAACATGCAAGGAAGTTAAGGAAAGACTGAAAAACCATTCTGTATTAAATGAAATTAAAGAGTCATGCTAATCAAATGAAAACATAACTCTGAGCTATTTATACCTCTATAAACTTGTAAAAATTGAATGGGATTGGGATAGTGGACGTTATTAATATATCAGTGTTAGTGTGCTACTGTTCTAATATTTATTAAGAACGGATTCATGTTATTATATAGTAGATATTTTCTTTTTTTGTAAGGAATGCACACTGTAGTGTTGAGCAGGAGGTAGGGTATCAAATGATTCAGGAAAAAACAAAAAAAAAATTCTTGCTCTGTATTTGTAACTTTTAAGTTTAAGATGGTTTCAGAATAGAAATAATAATTAATAGGAGACATTTAAATTTTTTTATTTAAATACTCCTTCTCAAGCCTTAGGGTGGGCCACAATCAAGTTAGTGGAATCTTAATATATTGACTAATGAAGGCAAGAGAAAAGTTCCTGTTTGAGATAAGGTCTCTGACCAGTAGAACGACTCATACAGCCCCAAAACCCAAAAAGAGAAACTGGTTGCTGTTGAGTAGATTCCGACTCACAGTGACCCTATAGGGCAGAGTACAACTGCCCCATAGTGTTTCCAGGAGCGGCTGGTGGATTTGAACCACCGACCTTTTTGCTAGCAGCCAAGCTCTTAACCACTGCACCTCCAGGGCTCCCAGATAGCTCTGGGGGAGTGGAATATCAAAATCTTGTTGGCATCCCATATAGAGTTTAAATTGTTTCTAGTTATCTTTTGGGAAAGTATTCCCTTGCTTTGTATTTAAATCAATACACAGCTTTGTGGCTTTTTTTTTCTTGATGTAAGTGGTAGCTCCTGCACACCAGTTTCCACAGGAGATTTCTTTTTCTGTCTTCCCTTTATTTCAATTAATTTCCCTGAGTCTTTTATGAGCAAATTGATAAAAGTGTGGCTTTTGTTAGTGCACAATTGTAAACATAGTCATTCTTTGCTACGAAGAGTGGGTTGCTTTAACCTGAGACCTTTCCTAAAATGCCCTTCTCTTAGAGCATCATTTTCATTTAAGTTTAAATATTTAAGGAAAAAATCAGAAAACCTCTATTTGGTAACCAGAAAGGGCATTCTAATTGAATTTTCTATAATATCTAGGTTCTGTGATTTTTGTAGTGTATGTGATATTGGGAGATATTCACAGATACATATACTTTCCAAATCTCCCCTCTGCTTTGAATCCTTCCCACGAAAAGCATTGGAATTAAAGTTCTTATGCAAATAATGGAATGTTTTCTAATATTATAAATGCAGTAATATTCAACATCTATTATTTGACTTTTGTTTATAGCATATGTCCTTAAAGGAGAAGGGAAATCAGTAAATCCTGCATACGGCAAGTCACCTAGATCATAGGTGAAGGTAGTTCTACAAGTACAATAGTTATAACCATTGGCATCTGGATCATCATACATGCTCTGTGTAGATGCAGTATTCAAAGCTGCCTGATTATATAGGGACTGATATAAACTGTAGCATTATAGGCTTTTTACTATATGTAACTATGATCATTCAGCAGATTTTGAAAAGTAAAAATAGCTTCTGTTTTGCAGGTTTTTAAGAAAGCAGCATATAGACTTGTCACCTAGACACATGATGTTAGCAAAAATTGTTTGACTGACTCAGAGAGTTTCCCTTCCCACTGAGTTAGAGCAAAACTGGGGTTAAAGAAATGGCAGTGCAGATATACATATTTGATAAATAAACACTCATGATCACTCAGCTTCTCATCCTTTCAGTAGTCAAGGAGTAGAAGAAAAATTGCTACTATCCTTGTGTTCTGGTTTTGAGATTTACTCAAATCAATACTTTGGAATTTTTCTTCAATATTTCTCTTGCTGTCACTCTCTCTCTTTTCCAGAGCAAAATGAAGATAGAAGGGAGCACTACCTATAAAATATTGGGGGAAAAAGCCACTTGGAAATAGGAGCACTGTACTGTTTTTTTTCTCCAATAGCTATCATTTAAAACACAAAGCAAAATTCTTATAAGGAAATAGATGTGTTTATTGCATTGAGTAGAGAGTGAGAAAAGTGAAATTCAGGGAAAGCTAATAAAATTCTTATATGCAGGAATAGATGAAATTATTTTTATTCATGTGAAAAGCATACATTAATAACCCATGGAATGATTTTAAAATGAATAACGAAAGCATTTTGCAAATGTATTTATTTAAATACCATATGAAACCTGTAAATTAACTTTGACATTAAACATAGATGAATGCTTGGATAGCACCTCAATATCTTCCTTCAAATAAAGAGAAAAGCTCTCTTTTCTGTCCTAGACATCTATAGAAGGCCATCATCTACGGAACATAATGTATCCAGTCAGCAATTTAGGCCTATTCGTCTGTAAAGTCTTATTTATGGATTTAAGAACAATGACATTGAGTGCCAAAAACAATATAGTTAGCATCATAAGTGACTATTGACTACCACTTCTATACTAGTCTTTGAATAACAAAATGATTTTATTAAATTACTTCTAGTTATTAAAACACCTAGTTATTAAAATCATCTTCATATTTATACTAAAAAGACAAAATTATTTATTGTGGGCGGCTTAAACAGGGAAAAAAAATATTACTTAAGAATTTAAAAATTACCTGAATCCAAGACAAAGATCAAGTCAGAAAATAATTGATTTTGATTTGTTTTATTTTCCCTGTAGCTACAGTTTTTCTCCCAATTTGTTTAGAATTTTGAAATTACTAACTGTATCTTGAAGATATTTCAAAATGTTAAGTTTAAATGATTATGAGAAGACTAATGATTTGGAACCAGAAAAATAGTAATTAGAGAAAATAAGTCAAAGGAACAATGGATCAGTACTGCATTGGAACTAAAGAATTAATGGCATATATTGGAGAAATTCAACTGTAGTTAAGGAAAATATGTAACTACCAATATTTCTATAAGTTTCATCAATTTTTTAAAAATTCATAAAATAAAAATTGTTGAACATACATTGTAAATTGACATTGGAAAAGCTGCCTAGATTTTATAAGGCTTTTTTTTGCAGTAATTTATTAAACACACACAGAAGATACATAGAGAATGCTTTGGTTGACCTGCACTATAATTTTAGGTATCATCTGCCTTGTTAAACTGCAGCAAATATTTACACTTGTTTACATTTCTGGATATCAGATTTTTTTCCTGATGCAGCTTTAAAAAATTGTTTTTTCTGCTTTTGGAGTTGTTTCCTAATTTCAGTTTAATAGGTCTCAAAACTGAAATGAAGAACCAGTCAAGGGAGATAGAATTCCTTCTCTTGGGACTCGCAGATGACCCACAGTTACAAATTGTGATTTTTATATTTCTCTTTCTCAACTATATTTTGAGTGTGATGGGGAACTTATCCATCATCCTCCTCACCCTACTGCATCCTCACCTCAAGACTCTAATGTATTTCTTCCTACAAAATTTCTCCTTCTTAGAAATCTTATTGACGACAATCTCTATTCCTAGATTCTTGACAACCATTGTGACTAAAAACAAAATCATTTCCTGCAATGGTTATGCATCTCAATTATTCTTTTACTTTTGTCAGGAGTTACAGAGTTCTACCTTCTGGCTGCCATGTCCCATGACCGCTGTGCAGCCATCTGCAAACCCCTGCATTACTCAGTCATTATGAGAAGCAAAGTGTGCTACCAACTTCTACTCAGTTCACGGACAGCTGGCTTTCTGATTACCTTTCCACAGTTGGTCTTGGGACTAAAGCTGGAATTCTGTGCTTCCAAAGTAATTGATCATTTCATGTTTGACGCTTCTCCTATCCTGCAGATTTCTTGCAAAGATGCTCACTTCCTAGAAATGATTTCATTTGTTTCAGCAGTTATAGCACTAGTGGTCACACTACTCTTAGTTATTCTTTCCTATATTTCCTATACATATATAATCAAGACCATTCTAAAAATTCCCTCTGCTCGGAAAAGAACAAAAGCTTTTTCCACTTGTTCTTCCCACATTATTGTAGTTTCCCTTACTTATGGTAGCTGTGTCTCCATTTACATGAAGCCATCAGCAAAAGAAAGGGTGACTTTATCCAAGGGTGTAGCTGTTATCTGTACCTCAGTTGCCCCTTTACTCAATCCCTTCATTTGCAGTCTTAAGAACAAGCAAATGAAACAAGCTTTCAAGGATACACTCAAAAAACTTTTCATTTTTTTCAAAAAATAAGGAAAAAAACTAAAATCTTGACAGAAACAGTGAATATATTTTTTGTTCCTTTTTTCATGTTTACTTAATTTGTCCTTTCAGTAAGTTAAACTTCTTATAGCATTTAAACAAGTCTTTCAGCACAATACTTTTTCCTACTTCATCTTTAATAGTTCTTGCAGTGTTAATATTAAGAGTTCCAACTTCAAATTTTCACAAATTTTAACTTTCTTTTAATCCCAAAGACATGCAACTTCAGGGTTGTGAAAAAAAATTACTTATGTATTAATTTCTCCTGTACAAATTTGCCTGGATGAGTGTAATTAGTTTATATGCACTTATTATAGGTATACCTTGTCTTATATACTACACTAGTTATAATTTTTGTCTTCTTTAGAATGATACAGCTTGCTATGGAGAGACAAAGAAACAGTTATCAAACAGTATGATTTCTCTTACAGCAAAGCTTTACACAAAATTGTGTTCTTATAGTAATGAAGGTTTAATTATTTCAGTGTATCAGAAATGGAGCTCAAAAAAGGGTAATTCTTATGACAGTTGTGATATATAGGAAAAAAAAAGTAAAATGGTGTTATAGGCATGTGTATAACAACATGCACAATGTTTGAGGCACTAGTCCCTAGTTCAAGTGTCACTAGCTTGATAATGGGAATGTAGGCTTTTAAGCCAGTCAGCCAGATATAAACCCAGGATAACATGTAAGCCTGGTCAAATTTTAAAACTTTGTTGCTAAGTTTCTCCATTTATGAAATAGATAGAATAATAGTCCTTACTTGTTTATTTTGAGAATGCAATGAGGCAGTATGTATAAAGCAATTTTAGATGAGAACCTGGCCCACAGTGAGTTATCAACAAGGGTTAGCTCCCCTTGGAGGGAAAGCTTGTCTCACTCGGGGTAGTATGTAATAAGGGAAGAAAAAGAGGCAGCTTCAAATCATAAAAAGCTTTTATGACCTAAAATGTATAAGGACTTAATCTGATTGGTCTATAAACCTGAAAATTTAGTGTGAATACATTACCGAGATAAAAATTCCATGTGTCTGTACATAAAATAACTTTTTAAATCACATGGAATAGTTTAGAAACATGGACTGGAGATGATTCTGAGGCTGATTTTTCACAATGCGATCAGATTTTTATATTATAAAGATTGATCTGTTAAATGTGCTGAGAATGGTTTTTTAGATATTTGGAGTTAGGAAGACAGGAGAGAGGATCAACACTTTAAGCTAAATGAGATATTTTAAAGGTCAAAAACACAATAGTGACAGTGGCTTGCAAGCTCAGGGAGCAGACTCCAGAGATGCTTAGGGGAATGAACTGAGGTTAAACTGTTGAACATTTTCATGTCCGGGATAAGCGAAAGAAAGTTATTTTAAAAAAAGGAAAAAGAAAAGACTCTTCTTGGGCTCTCCCTGCTGTCCAGTCTGTGCACAAGCACGGAAATGCCTGTCTTTTAAAAAAAAGAAGCTTTCTTAGTATCTGTCAGATCAAAAAAAAATCACCTATAAAACATATGGGGTTCTATATTGGATATAATTTTTCGTCAGAGACATATAAGTGAAGAATTTACTGGGGTGATTGATGGTTGCTGCAGATTAAATTGCATCCGTCCCACCCAAAATGTGTGTCCACTTGGCTAGGCCATGATTGCTAGTAGCATATGATTGCCCACCATTTTGTCATCTGATGTGATTTTCCTGTGTGTAGTAAATCCTGCCACTATGAAGTTAATGAGGCAGGATTAGAAGCAGTTACATAAATGAGGTAGGCTCAATCTACAGGATTAGATAGTATGTTGAGTCAATCTCTTTGGAAATATAAGAAGAGAAGCAAGCAGAGAGACAGGGGGACCTCATACCTCCAAGAAAAACCACCAAGAACATAGCACATCATTTGGGCCTGAGATCCCTAAACTGAGAAGCTCCTCAACCAGGGGAAAATTGATGAAAAAGACCTTCCTGCAGAGCCGACAGAGAAAGAAAGCCTCCCCTGAAGCTGGCATCCTGAATTAGGACTTCTAGACCCCTAGACTGTGAGAGAATAAATTTCTCTTTGTTAAAGCCATCCACATGTGGTATTTCTGTTATAGCAGTGCTAGATAACTAAGACAATGGCATATCTATTATTTATGTGGCCTCGAATAGAAATCATTTAGTTTTTATTTGTGTTCAAATTTGTTTTACAATCTTTCAAAGCAACAATTTTTAGTCATCTACTTTTCCTTGGCAGAAAGAAGAGTGTTAGTTAGTTCATGTGATTATATTCATCGGCCTAAGAACTTTCACTCACGCAGTTTGTTTTTCAATATACTTTTTAAAAATTACTCGAGCCTTATCAGATAAATTATGGTCAAATATTTTTTCCATTCTATCCATTACATTTTCATTTTCTTGATAGTGTCATTTAATGCACAAAACTTTTCATGAAATGGAGAAAAGAATACTTGCTTTTAATGTACAAATATGTAATTTGTATGACAATTTTTTTACAAAGAATGAGCAGGATCAAGATACACTGAACATTATTGAAATTAAGACATTATTCATCTGAATTAGTTGGTTTTATATTAAGATGCTAACTGTAATCTACAAGAAATAATTAAGAAAATAACTTGAAAGATATGCTGTAAAAGACACAATAAATAAATTTAAAGGTACACTAGGACATACCAATTTAACACAACAGAAGCCAGCAATCCAGGAATAGACTAATAAAAAAGACATAAGTATATTTAAAAAAGGAAGACATAAGTCCTACTTTATCAGTAATTAAATTTAAACAGTGAAACAACTCAATTGAAAGGCAGAGATTGGAAACATAGTCTAAAAACAGAACATAACCCAAATATATATCTGTCTATTTTTTTTTATTATACGCACTCTTTAGATTAAAAGACACAAATAGACTGAAAATAGGATTTAAAAGATAGGCCATGTATTCCGGATTGAAAGTGTCTCCGAAATATATATGTTGAAGTGCTAAAACTTGTACCTGGAAGTTGTGACCTTGTTTGGGAAAATAGCGCTATTCTTGGAAGATAAAAGAAAAACCTTTGCCATCCTGTTGATTATAACTCATAGTGACCATATAGGACAGAGTAGAACCACCCCATAGGGTTTCCAAAGAGCAGCTGATGATATTGTCACTTAAGCCATACCAGAGTAGGATAAGTCCTATTCCATTCTGAGTGGTATCTTAAAAGGAGATAACAGACAGGGAGATGGAAAGAAACACACAGAGTAAGACAGATGCCAGGTGATAATGGAGGCAGACACATCTATAAGCATCCATAAGCATGCCAAGAATTGCAAAGGGCTACAAGAAGCTACAAGGAGCCCTGACAGTGCAGTAGCTAATAGCTCAGCTCCTAACCGAAATGTCAGCAGTTGGAATCCACCAGCCGCTCTTTGAAAACCCCATGAGAAAGTTCCACTCTATCCCATAGGGTTGCTATGAGTTGGAATTGACCCAACGGCAACAGTTTCTTTTTTAGCTGCAAGAAGCTGAGACAGGAAGGACCTTTCCGTAGAACAAACAGAGAGAGAGTTCATAGACCCATTAATGAATTTGGGCCTCTAGCCTTCAGAACTGAGACAATAAATTCTGTTCTTCAAAACCATTTACTTTGTAGTATTTTGTTATGGCAGCACTAGGAATCTAACATGCCAAGTAAGCAGTAGCCAAAAAAAAGAGCTGGGTTGCCTATAATAACACTTGACGTATTAGACTTTAAGACAAAAAAGTTACAGGTTACAAATAATATTTTACAATTACAAAGTGTCAATCTATTGGGCAGAATAAACAATTATAAACATGTATTCACCTAACATTTCACAATAATAGAGACTTCAATAACTCATTTTCAATAATGGACATAAAACTAGGCAGTATACATGGGACATACTCCAGAGTGACCATATACCAGACTATAAAACAAACACACAAAAAACCTAAATAATATAAAATAATTGAAATAATACAAAATATGTTCTTTGACCAAAATACAATTAAATTAGAAATCAACAATAGAAGAAAATATAAGAAAATCACAAATATATGTAAATTAAACACTACACTCCTAAATAAGAAATGAGCCAAAGAATAAATCACAAGGAGAGTTTAAAAATAATATTTTTAGATAAAAGGAAGTGAAAAACAGCATGCTAAAACATACGGATTGCAGCTTTAGAATCGTTTATAGAGAAATTAATAGCTCCAAGTGCCTATGTTAAAAAGGAAGACAGATCTCAAATCAATAAGCAAATGTTTTACCTTTGGAAACAAGAAAAAGAAGAGTAAAATGGCACAAAACAAACAAAAAAAGAGAGTACATATTATATGATTTTATTCACATGAAATTCTAGTAAATGAAAACTAATTGTAGATCTATTGTTGCCTTATAAATATAGATGTAGGTGTTAATATTGATGTAGACATACATATAAATATTTGACTTAATAACTATATATATATTTTTTGTGACACCAAAACGTTCACCAATGAGAGGACAATACAAGAGTTTCAAATCTTTGATTAAAATATATTTACTGAGTATAAATTATGTCACCTTTACCAGACACTAGAGATATAAATATAAAACAACAAAGGCCTGTTTCTTCCAGATTAGGTAGTAATTTAATAGAATCAGGTTTATGTACAAATAATTTCAGTAGAGTAAGCTAAGAGGACAAAGTTTTGGGAGAGCAAAGAGGAGATAGCACCTAATCTTGGCTTTACACAAAGGGAAGATTTCAAGGATTTTATTAAATTTAGACCAAACCTTAAAGAAAAGTATGCGTGTATATGTGTGTGTATTTGTGTGTATGTGTGCACGTCTGAAAATGCCTAGTGTTTACAGGAATAAATGAAAGATTTGATGATGTTAGCGCAAATGTTGAACAGGGCCTCGGTTCTGGGTTGCACAGGGTTAGTTTAAGAACAACAAAAAGGAGAAAACTGATCTCCCGGCACTTGTCCAAAATAATTTTCTACAATAATGGAAATGTTCTATAATCTGTGCTGCCTGATACATTAGCCACTAGACACATGTGGCTACTGATAATTTTAGATACGGCTAGTGTGACTAAGGAACTGAATTGCTATTTTATTTCATTCCTATTTAAATTTAAATAACCACAAAAGTAACTTACTCCTGAGCAAGGCTGATACTTGGTTATTAGCTCAAATTCAAATAATATTGCTGTTTTAAAGATGAAGCACAGGACATTCTGGAAACATGTAAGAGTTTGAGAGAATCCAAGAAGACTTCTCCAAGAGAGTGCAATTAAAGTACAAATGAATTGAGGTACCAGAGAAACCACCTCTAGCAGACAGAAGAACACATGTAAATGTCCTGAAGGAGAAGAGAAAGTGTCAGATTGTTAAAGAAACAAACAACGAAGAACGAGTATCTCAAAATGACAAAAGCGAGGGACATGCTCATCGATAGGCAGACTCAACATTGTGAAAATATCAATTCTACCCAAAGCAATCCACAAATACAAAGCAATTCTCATCCAAATACCAACAGCATTCTTCAAAGAGATGGAAAAACTAATCATTAACTTTATACAGAAATGAAAGAGGCCCCACATAAGTAAAGTACTACTGAAGAAGAATTCACTCGGAAGACCACTACCTGGCCTCAGAATCTACTGTACAGCTACGGTAGTCAAAACAGCCTAGTACTGGTACAATGACAGCTACATTGACCGGTGGAACAGAATTGAGAACCCAGGTATAAATCCATCCACCTACAATCACCTGATATTGGAAAAGGGCCCAAAGTCCATCAAATGTGGAAAAGACAGTCTTTTTAACAAACTCTGCTGGCAAAACTGGATGTCCCTCTGCAAAAAAATGAAACAGGGCCCATACCTCACAGTATACACAAAAACTAATTAAAAATGGATTAAACACCTAAATATAAAATCAAAAACCACAAAGATCATAGGAGAAAAATAGGATCAAGGCTAGAGGCCCTAATACATGTCATTAACAGGATAAAAACCATAATTAACAAGACACAAACTCTAGAATATAAGTTAGATTACTGGAATCTTCTAAAAATTAAACACTCATGCTCATCAAAAGACTTCACCAAAAGAATAAAAAAAAACTTAGACTTGGAAAAATATCTGCCTATGACAAATTCAACAGAAGTCTAATCTCTAAAATCTACAGGAAAATCCAATACCTCTACAACAAAAAGACAAATAATCCAATTAAAAAATGGACAAAGGAAATTAACAGACACTTCACCAAAGAAGGCACTCAAGTGACTAACAGACACATGAGGAAATGACCGTGATCACCAGCCAATAGAGAATTGGAAATTGATACTACAATGAGATATCATTTCACCCCAACATTACTGCCGTAAAAAAAAAAATAAATAACAATGTTGAAGAATTTGTGGGGAGACAGGAACTCTTATGCACTACTGGTGGGAATGCAAAATGGTACGACCATTTTGGAAAACGATATGGCACTTCTTTAGAAAGCTAGAAAGAGAATACCATAAGATCCAGCAATCCCACTCCTAGAAATATATCTTAGAGAAATAAGAGCTGTCACATGAATAGACAAATGCATACCCATGTTCACTGCAGCATTTTTCACAATAGCAAAAAGTTTGCTCATAAAAGACTCAAGGGGATTAAATGAAATAAAAGGAAAAAAGAAAAAGAAATCTGTGGAGACTGGTGTTCCTGTCTACCAATTACGTACAAAAAAAAGGAGAGAGAATTGTCAATTCCTTTAAGTACAAAACTGAGGGGACATTCTCCCAAAAGATAACCAGAAATGATTTAAAATCTATATGTCAACAGCATTCTGGTATTCCACTCCAATGGGTCATAAATTGTTTAGAAATTTATCTATGTCTATATCTGAATTGTAATAAGAGAATTGTCCTTCACAGTTGCTCAGTAACTGGCTGCTCATCACTCGGACCCTATGTTAAATACATTTTGACATGGTGATATTTAAGTTACGTGGTGGTATGCAATCTACTCTCAACTCCCATGGGGCCGTTGAGGTCAGATGTTTAACTCGAAAAGGAACTTTTGTCTCCATTAGGCAATATATTAAGATTCTGTTACCTTCGTTGTTTCCCATCCCAATACTTGAGAAAAAAATATGTTGTTGTTGTTAGCTGCCATCGTCACTACGAGTCAGAATTGACTCGATGGCAATGGTTTTTTTTTTTTTTTTTTTTAATAGTGATACCATGTACAAGAGGGCGAGAAGCTGCCCGGTCCTGTGCCATCCTCACAATCATTGTCATGTTTGAGCTCATGGTTGTAGTCACTGTGTCAATCCATGTCTTTGAGGGTCTTCCTCTTTTTCACTGACCCTTTACTTTATCAAGCATAATGTCCTTCACCAGGGACTGATCCCTCCTGATAACATATCCAAAGCACGTGAAAGAAAGTCTCTGCACCCTTGCTTCAAAAAAGTATTCTGGCTGTACTTCTTCCAAGATAGATTTGTTCATTCTTCTGGCAGTCACTGGCATATTCAATATTCTTCACCAACACCTAATTCATTGTCCAGCTTTCACATTCATATGTGGTCATTGAAAATACCATAGCTTTGGTCAGGCACACCTTGGTCTTCAAAGTGACATCTTTGGAGGGCTTTTGTAGCAGATTTGCCCAGAGCAATACTGTTAAACATATAATATGAGATATTTCATTCTGAGATCATATTGTTTAGAAATTTATCTATGTCTGTATTTGAATACTAAGAGAATTGTCCTTCACAGTTGCTCAGTAACTGTGTATTCTGGCTGCTCATCACTCGGACTCCATGTTAACTCAATTTTGAGATGGTGATATTTAAGTTACATGGTGGTGTGCAATTTATTTCCAAATATATCTAAGTGTGGGGATGAGAATAGAAATTTTAAGAAAAGCTTTTTTATTTCCCTTCCACGGACATCTATGGTCAAAGGAAGTCATGGTCCTCCTTTATCTTTGATGTAGCTTTTTCTTACTGGGTTTTTTAAGAAAATAATTTTCCTGATCCCAGCTTGATATCTCTGCATGTACATAACTAACCACTGTGCATGGGACTTAATTTTGCTTCCTTTCCACATTGTGTGAGTAAAGTCGAATACCTACATCAACACCTTTTTTGTGTCTGTTACCTGTATTGACCTTTTTCAGAACTCATTCACAATATCTTTCTAGATAGTGCAGATTTCTCTTACTTTTCCAGTAGCTCAATCATTCATTTTACAGCATATATATATATATATATATATAAAATCAAATCAAACCAGTTGCCCGTGAGTCAATTCCAACTCATAGTGACCCTATAGAACAGAGTTGAATTGCCCCATAGTGTTTCTAAGGCTCTAAATCTTTGTGGAAGCAGACTGCCACACCTTTCTCCTGTGGAATAGGCTAGTGAGTTCAAATTGCTTACCTTTTGATTAGCATCAGAGCACTTAACCACTGTGCCACCAGAAGTCATATATAGGTGTGTATATATATATAAACCCAGCAGAGCTCATATATACATATATTTATGTACACACACACACACATATATATACCCACACAAAAATACAAGTATATTTTTTATTTCTTTCATCAATTTGAGGCTTTTTGTGCCAGAGATATATTTTTCAAATTACCTGCTGTCTCAGCTATCTAGTGCTGCTATAACAGAAGTACCACAAGTGGATGGATGGCTTTAACATAGAGAAATTTTTTCTCTCACAGCTATAACAGAAGTACCACAAGTGGATGGATGGCTTTAACATAGAGAAATTTTTTCTCTCACAGCATAGCAGGCTAGAATTCCGAATTCAGGGTGCTAGCTCCAGGAGAAGGCCTTCTCCCTCTGTTGGCTCTGGGGGAAAGTCCTTGTCATCAATATTTCCCAGTCAAGAGATCCTAAGCACAGGGAACCCGGGTCCAAAGGATACTCTATTCTCCTGACTCTTGTTTCTTGGTAGTATGATGTCCACCTGTCTCTCTGCTTGCTTCTCTCTTTTATATCTCAAAAGAAGTTGACTGAAAATACAACCCAGTCTTGTAGATTGAGTCCTTCCTCATTAACATAACTGCCACTAATCCTACTTCACTAACATCATAGAGGTAGGGTTTACAGTGTGTAGGAAAATCACATCACTCGACAAAATGGTGGACCATCACACAATACTGGGATTCATGGTCTAGCCAAGTTGACACACATTTTTGGTGGACACAATTCAACCCATAACATCTGTAGCATTTTAAGAAGTGAAAGACACTTCTCCTTCTTAAGTTTTTAAGTCTAGATATTTTATTAAAAATATTATTTACTAGATGGTGCCCGGCCAAAACCGATGACTGCCCTGACAGGGAGCACAACAGAGAACCCCTGAGGGAGCAGGAGAACAGTGGGATGCAGACCCCAAATTCTCATAAAAAGACCAGGCTTGAGAGGAGGGCCAAGATGGAGGACTAGGTAGACGCTACCTCGGATCCCTCTTGCAACAAAGACTCAGAAAAACAAATGAATAGATCACATACATAACAATCTACGATCCCTGAACAACAAACACAGATTTAGAGACAGAGAACGAACAAATACGGGGAAGTGGCGACTGTTTTCGGAGCTTGGAGCCAGCGTCCCAGTCAGGTAACCTTGGTGGTGGGCTTAGGTCTGGACCTAGGAGAGATGAACACAAAATCTGGTGATGGCGCAAACAAGGGGCCCAGCCCTACCCCCCTGAATTGACCCCGGGAGGGGGCCCAGCCGGTCCGCATGGGCGGTGTGGCAATGCGGCTGGTGGGAGAAGTCCCCACGAGGCAGTGACTGGTTTTGGAGCCGGGAGTGCAGCGTCCCAGCTGGCGAGACTTGGCGCCAGGCCTTTTGACTGGGTGCTGTCACAATGCAAGCATGGGGTGCAGGCTTACTCCCCTGAACTAACCCTGGGAGGGGGCCCAGCCAGTCCGCGGGGGCGGTGCGGCGACAGGGCTGGTGGGACAAGAAGTCCCCGGGAGGCAACGACTGATTTTGGAGCCAGGAGTGCAGTGTCCCAGCAGGGAAACCTTGACGCTAGGCTTTGGACTGGCAGCAGAGGATCTGACTGCGGCTTTAGTGGGCCAGACCCTCGGGGGCAATCTCCACACAGCCAGCACACATAGGCGACACGCCCCTCAAGAATCTCAGATAAAATAGTCATTCCAAGCAAGATAAGCAACTTTGGCTATATTCTGCGGTGCTACTCTCCTGTTTCTCTGAACCCTCCCCCACCCTTCCCAGTCGGCTTCATTAACATTGGAATTTCCTGAGCCAGAGGGAGAACGGCTCCAGCTCCGCGGCTTTGCTTTTCCCTTTTTTTGGTCTTTTCCTAACCCATTCTTCCGGCCTGAGAGAAGGAATCACAAAAAACCCAGGGACCAAAAATCCATCCCTAATTGGACTAAAAACACAGAACCAGCTACAGCCAAGCATATATGATCCAAATCTCGGACTTTCATCCTTACAGGGAACAAGGTGGCGGTTATAATCCAAAGGCAGTTCTGATAGGGATCTGAATGCATTTTTTTTAGCGGATTTTCTGGAAAAACAAGTTTCCCAGGTCTGATATCTCTGCTTATTCAACAGAGCCCTAACTGACCCACAACAAGGGAACTGAGGGCTGAAGCTCCCCCCAGTCCACCTAGCCTCTTGCCTTAGGGGTCTAAGGAGGGTGTCACCTACCAATCAGTAGAGGTACTTGCATTGGGGGCCTAAGGTACAGCTGCAGTGCCCTCCCACCAAGGTGCTGTAGGAATACAGACACACCTACCTCACTGACACTTGGGGGAAGGCTGTCAGCATCCTGCCCCCCCGGATGGTGAACCCCAGCTGCTAATAGAATCTGGTGCACACAACTATCGCCACTACTTCTAGAGGTGGATAGGTGTTAGGGTGCAGCACACACTTGATGACCCAAAATCAGATTCTACGCAAGAATAGTGAATAGACTCAGGCATATATATCTGGCAACAGCCCAAACCAGCTGGTAATAGGTCATAAGTAAGTCAAGGGCTACAACAAACAAGACAGCACAATCTAGTAGCCCATCCGCGTATATTGAAAGAAAACAAAACAAGATAAGACTCAGTGAGCAATTATAGAATAAACCACTACTATATCTATTTTTTTTAATATCTTAGTGATGGCTCGGAGACAGCAGTCGATATCAAACCACATAAAGAAGCAGACCATAACAGCTTCTACAACCCCCCCCCCCAAAAAAAAGAATCAAAATCTTTGCCAAATGAAGATACAATCCTGGAATGATCAGATACAGAGTATAAAAAACTAATTTACAGAATGCTTCAAGACATCAGGGATGTCCTCAGAAATGAAATAAGGCAAACTGCAGAAAAAGCCAAGGAACACACTGATAAAACAGTTGAAGAACTCACTATGTTCTTATAGTGGAAAAATTCATAAGTTGCAAGAATCCGTAGAGAGACAGCATGTAGAAATCCAAAAGATTAACAATGAAATTACAGAATTAGACAACGCAATAGGAAGTCAGAGGAGCAGACTCGAGCAATTAGAATGCAGACTGGGAAATCTGGAAGACCAGGGAATTAACACCAACATAGCTGAAAAAAAATCAGATAAAAGAATTTAAAAAATGAAGAAATCCTAAGAATCATGTGGGACTCTATCAAGAAGGATAACTTGTGTGTGATTGGAGTTCCAGAACAGGGAGGGAGGACAGAAAACACAGAGAAAATAGTTGAAGATCTGCTGACAGAAAACTTCCCTGACATCATGAAAAGACGAAAGGATATCTATGCAAGATGCTCGTTGAACCCCATTTAAGACTGATCCAAAAAGAAAAACACCAAGACATGTTATCATCAAACTTGCCAAAACCAAAGATAAAGAGAAAATTTTAAAAGCAGCCGGGGAGAAAAGAAAGGTCACCTTCAAGGGAGAATCACTAAGAATAAGTTCAGACTACTCAGCAGAAACCATGCAGGCAAGAAGGCAATGGAAGGACATATAAAGAGCACTGAAGGAGAAAAACTGCCAGCCAAGGATCATATATCCAGCAAAACTCTCTCTGAAATATGAAGGCGAAAATAAGATATTTACAGATAAACTCGAGCTTAGAGAATTTGCAAAAACCAAAACAAAGCTACAAGAAATACTAAAGAATATTGTTTCGTCAGAAAACCAATAATGTCAGATACCAGCACAACACGAGGTCACAAAACAGAACATCCTGATATCAACTCAAATAGGGAAATCACAAAAACAAATTAAAATTAATTTAAAAAAATGCTCATAACAGGGAATCATTGAAGTCAATACGTAAAAGATCACAATAATCAAAAAGAGGGACTAAATACAGGTGGCATAGAACTGCCATATGAAGAGTGATACAAGGCAATATAGGACAATACAAGTTAGGTTTTTACTTAGAAGAATAGGGGTAAATATTAAGGTAACCACAAAGAGCTATTACAACTCCATAACTCAAGATAAAAGCCAAGAAAAACGTAACGACTCAACAAACATAAAGTCAAACACTATGAAAATGAGGATCTCACAATTTACTAAGAAAAACGTCTCAGCACAAAAAAGTATGTGGAAAAATGAAATTGTCAACAACACACATAAAAAGGCATCAAAATGACAACACTAAACACTTATTTATCTATAATTACGCTGAATGTAAATGGACTAAATGCACCAATAAAGAGACAGAGAGTCTCGGACTGGATAAAGAAACACGATCCGTCTATATGCTGCCTACAAGAGACACACCTTAGACTTAGAGACACAAACAAACTAAAACTCAAAGGATGGAAAAAATATATCAAGCAAACAACAACCAAAACAGAAGAGGAGTAGCAATATTAATTTCTGACAAAATAGACTTTAGACTTAAATCCACCACAAAGGATAAAGAAGGACACTACATAATGATAAAAGGCACAATTGATCAGGAAGACATAACCATATTAAATATTTATGCACCCAATGACAGGGCTGCAAGATACATAAATCAAATTTTAACAGAACTGAAAAGTGAGATAGACACCTCCACAATTATAGTAGGAGACTTCAACACACCACTTTTGGAGAAGGACAGGACATCCAGTAAGAAGCTCAACAGAGACACGGAAGATCTACTTACAACAATCAACCAACTTGACCTCATTGACTTATACAGATCTCTCCACCAACTGCTGCAAAGTATACTTTTTTTTCTAGCGCACATGGAACATTCTCTAGAATAGACCACATATTAGGTCACAAAACAAACCTTTGCAGAATCCAAAACATCGAAATATTACAAAGCATCTTCTCAGACCACTAGACAATAAAAGTAGAAATCAATAACAGAAAAACTAGGGAAAAGAAATCAAATACTTGGAAAGTGAACAATACCCTCCTGAAAAAGACTGGTTTATAGAAGACATTAAGGAGGGAATAAGGAAATTCATAGAATGCAATGAGAATGAAAATACTTCCTATCAAAACCTCTGGGACACAGCAAAAGCAGTGCTCAGAGGCCAATTTATGTCGATAAATGCACACATACATAAAGAAGAAAGAGCCAAAATCAGAGAACTGTCCCTACAACTTGAACAAATAGAAAGCGAAGAACACAAGCATCCATCAGGCACCAGAAGAAGACAAATAATAAAAATTAGAGATGAACTAAATGAATTAGAGAACAGAAAAACAGTTGAAAGAATTAACAAAGTCAAAAGCTGGTTCTTTGAAAAAATTAACAAAATTGATAAACCGTTGGCCAGACTGACTAAACAAATACAGGAAAGGAAACAAATAACCCGAATAACAAACGAGATGGGCCACATCACAACAGACCCAACTGAAATTAAAAGAATCACATGAGATTATTATGAAAAATTGTACTCTAACAAATTTGCAAACCTAGAAGAAATGGATGAATTCCTGGAAAAACACTACCTACCTAAACTAACACATTCAGAAGTAGAACAACTAAATAAAAAATAGACCCATAAAAAAAAAGAGATTGAAAAGGTAATCAAAAAACTCCCAACAAAAAAAAAAGCCCTGGCCTGGACAGCTTCACTGCAGAGTTCTACCAAACTTTCAGAGAAGAGTTTACACCACTACTACTAAAGGTATTTCAAAGCATAGAAAATATTGGAATACTACCGAACTCATTCTATGAAGCCACCATCTCCCTAATAACAAAACCAAGTAAAGACATCACACAAAAAAGAAAATTACCGACCTATATCCCTCATGAACATAGATGCAAAAATCCTCAACAAAATTCTAGCCAATAGAATTCAACAACATATCAAAAAAATAATCCACCACGACCAAGTGGAATTTATACCAGGTAATAATCCACCATATCAATAAAACAAAAGACAAAAACCACATGATCTTATCAATTGATGCAGAAAAGGCGTTTGACAAAGTCCAACACCCATTCATGATAAAAACTCTCAGCAAAATAGGAATTGAAGGAAAATTCCTCAACATAATAAAGGGCATCTATACAAATCCAACAGCCAGCATCATTCTAAATGGAGAGAGCCTGAAGGCATTTCCCTTGAGAATGGGAACCAGACAAGGATGCCCTTTATCACCGCTCTTATTCAACATTGTGCTAGAGGTTCTAGCCAGAGCAATTAGGCTAGACAAAGAAATAAAGGGCATCTGGATTGGCAAGGAAGAAGTAAAATTATCTCTATTTGTAGATGACATGATCTTCTACACAGAAAACCCTAAGGAATCCTCCAGAAAACTACTGAAACTAATAGAAGAGTTCAGGAGAGTATCGGGATACAAGATAAACATACAAAAATCAGTTGGATTTCTCTACACCAAAAAAAGTACATCAAAGAGGAAATCACCAAATCAATGCCATTTACAGTAGCACCCAAGAAGATAAAATACTTAGGAATAAATCTTATCAAAGATGTAAAAGACCTATACAAAGAAAACTACAAGGTACTACTGCAAGAAACTAAAAGGGACCTACATAAGTGGAAAAACATACCTTGCTCAGGGATAGGAAGATTTAACATGGTAAAAATGTCTATTCTACCAAAAGCCATCTATACATACAATGCACTTCCGATCCAAATTCCAATGACATTTCTTAATGTGATGGAGAAACAAATCACCAACTTCATATGGAAGGGAAAGAAGCCCCAGATAAGTAAAGCATTACTGAAAAAGAAGAAGAAAGTGGGAGGCCTCAGTCTACCTCATTTTAGAACATATTATACAGCCACAGTAATCAAAACAGCCTGGTACTGGTACAACAGACACGTAGACCAATGGAACAGAATTGAGAACCCAGATATAAATCCATCCACACATGAGCAGCTGATATTTGACAAAGGCCCAGTGTCAGTTAATTGGGGAAAAGATAGTCTTTTTAATAAACGGTGCTGGCATAACTGGATATCCATTTGCAAAAAAATGAAACAGGACCCATACCTCACACCATGCACAAAAACTAACTCCAAATGGATCAAAGAACTAAACATGAAGTCTAAAACGATAAAGATCATGGGAAAAAAAATAGGGACAACCTTAGGAGCCCTGATACAAGGCATAAACAGAATACAAAACATTACCAAAAATGACGAAGAGAAACCAGATAACTGGGAGCTCCTAAAAATCAAACACCTATGCTCATCTAAAGACTTCACCAAAAGAGGAAAAAGACCACCTAGAGATTGGGAAAAAAATTTCAGCTATGACTTCTCCGACCAGCGCCTGATCTCTAAAATCTATATGATTCTGTTAAAGTTCAACCACAAAAAGACAAACAACCCAATCAAAAAGTGGGCAAAGGAGATGAACATGCACTTCACTAAAGAAGGTATTTAGGCAGCTAACAGATACATGAGAAAATGCTCTTGATCATTAGCCATTAGAGAAATGTAAATTAAAACTATGAAGAGATTCCATCTCACTCCAACAAGGCTGGCATTAATCCAAAAAACACAAAATAATAAATGTTGGAGAGGCTGAGGAGAGATTGGAACTCTTATACACTGCTGGTGGGAATGTAAAATGGTACAACCAATTTGGAAATCCATCTGGCATTATCTTAAACAGTTAGAAATAAAACTACCATACAACCCAGAAATCCCACTCCTCCGAATATACCCTAGAGAAATAAGAGCCTTTACATGAACAGATATATGCACACCCACGTTTATTGAAGCACTGTTTACGATAGCAAAAAGCTGGAAGCAACCGAAGTGTCCATCAATGGATGAATGGTTAAATAAATTATGGTATATTCACACAATGCAATACTATGCATCGATAAAGAACAGTGAAGAATCTGTGAAACATTTCATAACATGGAGGAACCTGGAAGGCATTACACTGACTGAACTTAGATGCAAAAGGACAAATATTGTATAAGACCACTATTATAAGATCTTGAGAAAAAAAAATAGCATAAACTGAGAAGAACACATACTTTTGTGGTTTCGAGAGGGGGGAGGGAGGGAGGGTGGGAGAGGGTTTTTTACTGATTAATTAGTAGATAAGAACTACTTTAGGTGAAGGGAAGGACAATACTCAATACAGGGAAGTTCAGCTCAACTGGACTGGACCAAAAGCAAAGAATTTTCCAGGAAAAACTGAATGCTTCAAAGGTCAGCAGGGCAAGGGTGGGGATTTGGGGACTATCACTTAAGGGGACTTCTAAATCCATTGGCAAAATAAATTCTATTATGAAAACATTCTGCATCCCACTTTGAAGTGTGGCGTCTGGGGTCTTAAATGCTAAAAAGTGGCCATCTAAGATGCATCAATTGGTCTCAACCCACCTGGATCAAAGGAGAATGAAGAACACCAAGGTCACACAGTAACTATGAGCCCAAGAGACAGAAAGGGCTACATGAACTAGAGACTTACATCATCCTGAGACCAGAAGAACTAGATGGTGCCTGGCCACAACCGATGACTGCCCTGACAGGGAGCACAACAGACAACCCCTGAGGGAGCAGGAGAACAGAGGGATGCAGACCCCAAATTCTCATAAAAAGACCAGACTTAATGGTCTGACTGAGACTAGAAGAATCCCGGCGGTCATGGTCCCCAAACCTTCTCTTGTCCCAGGGCAGGAACCATTCCTGAAGACAACTCATCAGACATGGAAGGGACTGGACAATGGGTTGGAGAGAGATTCTGATGAAGAGTGAGCTACTTGTATCAGGTGGCCACTTGAGACTGTGTTGGCATCCCCTGTCTGGAGGGGAGATGGGAGGGTAGAGAGTTTTAGAAACTGGTAAAACGGTCACGAAAGGAGAGACTGGAAGGAGGGAGTGGGCTGGCTCATTAGGGTGAGAGTAAATGGGATTATGTAGTAAGGTGTATGTAAGCTTATATGTGACTGACTTGATTTGTAAACTTTCACTTAAAACACAATAAAAATTATTTTTTTAAAAATCTATTATGCTACAGTTTATATGTATCCCTGCATATTCAGGCAGGTTTGAGTACTGCATCTACATATAGAAAATATGTGATGCCTGAGGTGTCAATGGTAATTACCATTGTATTTGTAGAGTTGTCTAAT
This sequence comes from Loxodonta africana, assembly GCF_030014295.1. NCBI lineage: Eukaryota > Metazoa > Chordata > Mammalia > Proboscidea > Elephantidae > Loxodonta > Loxodonta africana. Next base: position 10,747 of record NW_026975132.1, on the reverse strand, counting down.
TTTATTATCTACACATTTATTCCAAATTACAAGTGACTTGCCATATGCAGGGAGTGTGGACACTCTTTTTCCCCTAAGGGCATATGGTATAAACAAAAGTCAAACAATAAATGATGAATATTATTGCTTTTGTAATATTAGAAAACATTCAGTTATTTGAATAAGAACTTTAATTCCAGTGTTTTTCTTGAGAAGGATTTAAGTCAAAGGGGCAATTGGGAAAGTATACCCATCTGTTAATATTTCCCAATTTCACATACTCTACAAAAATCACAGGACCAGGATACTATCGATAACTCAATTAGAATATGCTTTCTAATTGCCAGATAGAATTTTTCTCTACTTTTTTCCCTTAATTACTTAAACTTAAATGAAAATATGCTTTTCTAAGAGAAGGATATTTTAGGAACGCTCTCAGATTAAAGGAACCCACTTTTCATAACAAAGAATGACTATGTTTGCAATTGTGCACAAAATTGCACACTTGCTACAGTTTTATCAGTTTGTTCATAAGAGACTCAAGGGAGTTAATTAAAATAAAAGGAAGAAAAAGTAATCTCTTATGGAGACTGGTGTTGAGGATCTACCAATTACATATAATAATAATAAGCTAAAAATTGTAAATTGCTTTAAATACAAATCTGAGGGGACATTACTCCAATAGATAACTAGAAATGATTTAAACACTACATAACATGTCAACAAGATTCTGATGCTTCACTACCCTGAATCTTTATGAATTATTCTTCTGATCAGAGGTTTTATCTCAAACAGGAAACATTTTCTGAACTCCATTACGCAATATATTAAGATTCCATTAGCTAGATTGTTGCCCAACCAAGTACTTAACAAATATTTGTGTTCTTGTTAGTTACCATCAGTTGGTTGCGACTCAGCGACATCACGTGCAACAGAAAGAAACACAGCCTATCTTTCCCCATTCACAAAATCACCGCTATGTTTGAGCCCTTTTTTGCAGCTGCTGTGTCAATCCATCTAGTTGAGAATCTTCTTTTTCTCTGACCCTCTACTTTTCCAAGCATGATGTCCTTCTCAAGGTACTGGTCCCACCTGATAACATGTCCAAAGCACGTGAGATAATGTGTCACCATGCTTGCTTCTAAGGGGCATTCTGGCTGAACTTCTTCCAAGAAGGATTTGTTCATTCTTCTGTCAGTCCGTGGTATTCTTTGCCAACACCATAATTCAAAGTCATCAATTCTTCTTTGATCTTCCTTATTCATTGTCCCGCTTTCGTCTGCATATGAGGTGAGTTAAAATACTATGGCTTGGGTCAGACACATCTTGGCCCTTAAAGTAACATCTTTGCTTTTGGACACTTTAAAGAGGTCTTTTGCAGCAGATTTTCCCAGTGCAATGCATCCTTTGATTTCTTGACTGCTGCTTCTGTGGGCATTATTGTGAATCTAAGTAAAATGAAATCCTTGACAACTTCAATCTTTTCTCCATTTATCGCGATACTCTAATTGGTCCACTTGTGAAGATTTTTGGACTTGGTTTTTTTTTTGTTGTTGTTGTTTATTTTGAGGTGTAAACCATACTGAAGGCTCTAGTCTTCGATATTCATCAGTAAGTGCTTGAAGTCCTCTTGGCTTTCAGCAAGCAAGGTCATGTCCTCTGCATATCACAGGTTGTTAATGATCCTTCCTCCAATCCAGATGTCACATTCTTCTTAATATACTCCATCTTCTTGGATTATTTGCTCAGCATACAGATTCAATAAATATGGTGAAAGGATATGACCCTGATATACACCTTTTCTGATTTTAAACCTTGCTGAACCCCCTTGTTCTGTTTGAACAACTGCCTCTTGGTCCACGTACAGTTTCCTTATAAGCACAATTCAGTGTTCTGGAATTCCCATTCTTTGTAGTGTTATCCATAATTTGTTATGATCTACACAGCAACGATAACCCTTGTTTTATGTCCTCTTCTTAATCCAGTTTGAATTTCTGGCAGTTCCCATAATGTACTGTCGCCACTGCTTTTGAATGATCTTCAGCAAAATTTTACTTGTGTGTGATATTAATGATAATGTTTGATAATTTCCACTTTCTGTGGGATCACCGTTCGTTGGAATGGGCACTTTTGTCTGGCCAGGTAGCTGTCTTCCAAATTTCTTGGTATAGACAGGTGAACACCTCTAGTACTGCATCCATTTGTTGAAACAACTCAATTGGTAGTCCTTGATTCCTGGACCCTTTTTTCTTAATACCTTCAGTGCAGCTTGGACTTCTTCCTTCACTACCATTGGTTCTTGGCCATATCCTGCCTCCTAAAACGGTTGATCATTGACCAATTCTTTTTGATACAGTGGCTCTGTGTATTCCTTCCATCTTCTTTTGATGCTTCCTCCATTGTTCAGTATTTTCCCAGCAGAATCCTTCAATATTGCAACTCAAGGCTTGAATTTATTCTTCAGTTCTTTCAGCTTGAGAAATGCTGAGTGTGTTCTTTCCATTTGGTTTCTAATACCACGTCTTTGTACATTTCCCTATAATACTTTACTATGTCTTCTCAAGCCACCCTTTGAAATCTTCTGTTCAACTATTTTACTTCATCATTCCTTCCATTCGCTTTAGCTACTCAAAATTCAAGAGCAAGTTTCAGAGTCTCTTCTGACATCCATTTTGATCTTTCCTTTTTTTTTTATGAACTTTTATTGAGCTTCAAATGAACGTTTAAAAATCAAGTCAGACTGTCACATATAAGTTTATATACACCTTACGCCGTACTCCCACTTGCTCTCCCCCTAATGAGTCAGCTCTTCCAGTCTCTCCTTTCATGACAATTTTGCCAGCTTCCAACTCTCTCTATCCTCCCATCCCCCCTCCAGACAGGAGATGCCAACACAGTCTCAAGTGTCCACCTGATATAAATAGCTCACTCTTCATCAGCATCTCTCTCCTACCCATTGTCCAGTCCCTTTCATGTCTGATGAGTTGTCTTCGGGAATGGTTCCTGTCCTGTGCTAACAGAAGGTTTGGGGACCAGGACCGGCGGGATTCCTCTAGTCACAGTCACACCATTAAGTATGGTCTTTTTGTGAGAATTTGGGGTCTGCATCCCACTGATCTCCTGCTCCCTCAGGGGTTCTCTGTTGTGCTCCCTGTCAGGGCAGTCATCGGTTGTGGCCGGGCACCAACTAGTTCTTCTGGTCTCAGGATGATGTAGGTCTCTGGTTCATGTAGCCCTTTCTGTCTCTTGGGCTCTTAGTCATCGTGTGATCTTGGTGTTCTTCATTCTCCTTTGATCCAGGTGGGTTGAGACCAATTGATGCATCTTAGATGGCCACTTGTAAGCATTTAAGACCCCAGATGCCACATTTCAACGTGGGATGCAGAATGTTTTCATAATAGAATTATTTTGCCAATTGCCTTAGATGTCACCTTAAACCATGGTCCCCAAACCCCAGCCCTTGCTCGATATTTTTCTATTACTGACAGCATTGTACTACAGGATAGATCTTGAAATGTTCTTTTTGAAGATGAATGTGATGCTGTTCCTCTTTAATTTTTCATTCCTGGCATAGCAGACCATACGATTGCCTTAACCCAAACAGCAACTACTAGTTCTTTTCGGCTATCTAATGCCTAGGATATTGATCATTATACATTTCATATAATTTTTGTTGACTTTCAATTTCCCTAGATTCATACTTCATATTCCATACTGATTATTAGTGGATGTTCGCAGCTGGTTCTTCCAATTCTGAGTCATGCCATATCAGCAAATGAAGGTCCTAAATGCTTGACTCCATCTACGTCATTAAGGTCGAGTGTACCTTGAGGAGGCAGCTTTTCCCCAGTCACACTCTGAGTGCCTTCCAACCTGAGGTGCTTGCAATCTTCCAGCATTATATGAGACAATCTTCAGCTGCTATTCATAAGTTTTTCACTGTCTAATTTTTTTTCACAAGTGGTTATTTAGGATGACACAAGCCTAGTAGAACGACAAGCCTAGTGGTACGATTATCAATATGATAGCAATTTTTACAACTTACTGAAACATCTTTTCTCTTGACCTTTTCTTTTGATAAATTACGAGCATTTTGTGAGCAAAGAGAACATTTTGCTCAGAATTGCCTGTCAAATGGCTTGATGTAGATCACTCAGTCAGTAAAATGTTTGTTAAATGAATCAACAAATGGATGGAAGAATTTTGAATTAAGATGACGCTGTCTCTGTGAGTTTCAATGACTCTGCGTACCTGAATCTAAAAGTTCCACCCAACCTCCTTTGCCAACAGAAGCATCCCTCTTCCTCTACCTCATGAGATTGGTTATGTATTATTTAGAACTCACTGATTACCTCACCTGAAGTAGTTACCTTTAAAATTCTTCTTATGAGTGTATTTACCACTCTTAGACTGTCTTTAAGTGTATAACATGTATCAGGCCTGCCATTATCCATGGGATGAAAAATTCTTACTTAGAAGGAGAGCATAGATATTAAAAGTTTTACAATATTTTGCTCATTAATTTGATCATAAATATGAAAAATTATTTTGAAACGGATTCTCATAACAAAAGTCAGGGAAGGAAACACATGATTTTACACTGAGCTCATTGTATTAAAATGAGTGTATTTATCAGAAACCCTGGATTCACTAGGCCACCTTAAGTAGGTAGGAAGGATTTTAGTGGATTTATCAGGTGGTTAATAATCTGATGACTCAAGGGTAACCTACAACAAAAGAAGTAAAATGTCATAAACACCTCAATATACAGTTTTAACTGATGAGATATATCTGTTAGAATGCATTCATCACGTTCAAGCTATTCATTAACCTCAAAATTATGTTCCCTATCAGGTGGCTATTATGCAAAGGCAAATATGTTAGAGGTCGGACTGTAATTGTTTCAGCTGTGTGATGGAGAGGCAGGATTTGGAGGTCTGATAATGCTCTACTTATTAAACAGAGCCTTCAGCTACCCACAGTACAGACCGGAGGGCTGAGGCTTAATCCATGCCACCTAGCACCACGCGAAAGAGGTCTGAGGATAATGGTGGGCACCAGTCATTAAGGATATAAGCATTGGGTGCCTAAGGCACAGCTTAAGAGCCCACCCAACAGAGCACTCTAGAGAACAGAGACACCGCATCCTCACTGACACTTGGGGGAAAGCTGCCAGCACCCTACCCTCCTCAGGGTGTTACCCCATGCCGCTACCAGAAACTAGTGTATACAACCATCACCACTACTCCTCTAAGATAGTAGGTGAGAGCTTAAACCACACAGTAGGTGGCTGACTGTCAGGACACCTGAGCTGATTCTATTAAAGAACAGTGAATGGACTCATAGGCTTATATACCCGGTAACAGTTCTAACCATCTGGTAACAGGATATTAGTGCTTCAAGGGCTCCAATGACCAAGTTAGCGTACTCTAGTAGCCTATCTGAGTATATCGCAACAAAATAAAACAAAAAGGACACTGTGAGCAAACATAAAATAAATTATTACAATAACTTACAGATGGCTCAGAGACAGCAGTCGATATCAAATCACATAAAGAAGCAGACCAGGATTGCTTCTACAAATTCCCAAAATAGAGAATCAAGGTTTCTCCCAGAGGAAGATGTATCCTGGAATTGCCAGATGTAGAATACAGAAGATAAGCACACAGAACACTTCAAGACTTCAGGGACAACATCAGGAATGAAATCAGGCAATGTACAAAAAAAGCCAAAGAACACACAGATAAAGGAGTTGAAGAAATTAAAAAGATTATTCAAGAACATAATGAAAAATTTAATAAGCTGCAAGAATCCATAAGAATCCATAGAGAGACAGCATTCAGAAATCCAAAAGATTAACAATAAAATGACAGAATTAGACAAATCAATAGGAAGTCAGAGAAGCAGAATTGAGGAATTGAAATGCAGAATTGTGGAGATGGCAGATAAGGCACTTGGCACCAATGTAGTTGAAGAAAAATCAGATAAAAGAATTTACAAAAATGAAGAAACACTAAGAATCAAGTAGGACTCTATCAAGAACAACTTGTGTGTGACTAGAATTCCAGAAGAAGAAGGGATAACAGAAAATACAGAGAAAATTATTGAAGATTTGTTGGCAGAAAACTTCCCTGACATGGCAGAAAATGATAGGATATCTATCCAAGATGCTCATTGAACCACATAAAAGGCAGATCCCAAAAGAAAATCATCAAGACATATTATTATCAAAATTGCAAAACCAAAGATAAAGAGAAAATTTTAAGAGCAGCCAGGGATAAATGAAAAGTTACCTACAAAGCAGAATGAATACGAATAAGTTCCGACTACTTGGCAGAAAACATGCAGGCAAGAAGGCAATGGGATGACATACACACAGCACTGAAGGAGAAAAATTGCTAGCCAAGAGTCATATATCCAACAAACCTCTTTCTCAAATAAGAAGGGGAAATTAAGTCATTTAGAAATAAACACAAGCTTAGAGAATTTCCAAAAACCAAATCAAAACTACAAGAAATACTTAAGGGAATTCTCTGGATAGAAAGTCAATAATGTCAGATATCAACACAACACAAGGCCACAGAACAGAGCATCCTGATATCAACTAAGACAGGGAAATCAGAAAAATGAAATAAGATCTTAAAAAATGCTCAAAACATGGAATCACTGACATCATTATGTAAAAGATGATAAAAATCAATAAAGAGGGATGAAATACAGCAGGCATAAACCTTCCACATGGAGAGGAAATCAAAGCAATATAGGGGGATACAAAGTAGGTTCATACTTAGAAAAACAGGGGTAAATATTTTTAAAAAATTTTTTAAGGTAACCACAAATAAGACTAACAATCCGAAACTTCAAAATAAAAAAACCAAGATAAACATAAAGACTCAGCAAAAACAAATTCATCTACAACGAAGAAGACAAACACACAATTTACAAAGAGAAAGTTCTCAGCACAAAAAAGTAAGCGGGAAATGAAACTGTCAACAATACAGAAAAATGCATCAAAATGACAACACTAAATTCATACCTATCTATAATTACACTGAATGTAAATGGACTAAATGCACCAATAAAGAGACAGAGAGTCACAGATTCGATTAAAAAAACATAACCCAGCTATATGCTGTCTACAAGAGACACATCTTAGACTTAGAGACACAAACTAAAACTCAAAGGATGGAAAAAATACATCCAGCAAACAACAATCAAAAACAAGCAGGAGTGGCAATATTAATTTCTGACTAAATAGACTTTAAAGTTAAATCCACCACAAAGGATAAGGAAAGACACTATCTAATGATTAAAGGGACAATTTACTAGGCAGATATAACCATATTAAATACATATGCATGCAATGACAGGGCTGCAAGATACATAAAACAAACTCTAACAGCACTGAAAAGTTAGATAGACAGCTCTGCAATTATAGTAGGAGACTTCAACACACCACATATGGTGAAGGATAGGACATCCAGTAAGAAGCTCAGTAAAGACCCAGAAGATCTAAATGCCACGATCTACGAACTTGACCTCATAGACATACAGAAAACTCCACCCAGCAGCTGCAAAGTATACTTTCTTTTCTAGTGCACATGAAATATTCTCTAGAACAGACCACATATTAGGTCATAAAGCAAGCCTTAGCAGAATCCAAAACATCGAAATATTACAAAGCATCTTCTCAGACCATAAGGCCATAAAAGTAGAAGACAAAAACAGAAAAACCAGGGAAAAGAAATCAAATATTTGGAAATGGAACAATACCCTGCTCCAAAAAGACTGGATTATAGAAGACATTAAGGAGGGAATAAACAAACTCATAGAATCCAATGAGAATGAAAACACTTCCCATCAGAACCTTTGGGATACAGCAAAAGCAGTGCTCAGGGGTCAATTGATGTCAATAAATGCAAACATACAAAAAGAAGAAAGGGCCAAAATCAAAGAACTGTCCCTAGAACTTGAACACATAGAAAGAGAGTAAAAAAAGAAACCCTCAGGAACCAGAAGAAAACAAATAATAAAAATTAGAGCAGCATTAAATGAATTAGAGAACAGAAAACAATTGAAAGAATTAACAAACAAAAAGCTGGGTATTTGAAAAAATTAACAAAATAGGTAAACCATTGGCTAGACTGACAAAAGAAAAACAGGCATTAACCCAAATGAGAAATGAGATGGGTGATATTACAACAGACCCAACTGAAATTAAAAGAATCATATCAGATTACTATGAAAAATTGTACTCTAACAAATTGGAAAACCTGGAAGAAATGGATGAATTCCTAGAAACACACTATGTACCTAAACTAACACAAACACAGGTACAAGAGCTAAATTGACAGATAACGAAAGAAGAGATTGAAAAGATAATCAAAAAACTCCCAACAAAAAAAGTCCTGACTCTAACAGCTTCACTGCGCGGTTCTACCAGACTTTCAGAGAAGAGGTAACTCCACTACTACTAAAGGTATTTCAGACCATAGAAGAGGACGAAATACTCCCAAACTCAATCTATGAAGCCAGCATATCCCTGATACCAAAATGAGCTGAAGACACCACAAAAAAGAAAATTACAGAACTATATCCCTCATGAACTGATTCGCAACAATTCTCAAAAAATTCTAGCCAATAGAATTCAACAACATGTCAAAAAAATAATTCACCATGACCAAGTGGGATTCATTCCAGGTATGCAGGGATGGTTCAACATTAGAAAAACAATTAATGTAATCCACCACATAAATAAAAAAAGACAAGAATCACATGATTTTATCAATTGATGCATAAAAGGCATTTGACAAAGTTCAACACCCATTCAGGATAAAAACTTTCAGCAAAATAGGAATAGAAGGAAAATTCCTCAACATAATAAAGGGCATTTATACAAAGTCAACAGCCACCATCATCCTAAATGGAGTGAGCCTGAGGATAATTCCCTAGAGAACAGAAACCAGACAAGGATGCGCCTTATTACCAGTCTTATTCAACATTGGGCTGGAAGTCCTAGCCAGAGCAATTAGGCTACAAAAAGAAAATGAAGGGCATCCAGATTGGAAAAGAAGAAGTAAAAGTAACTCTATTTGCAGATGACATGATCTTATACACAGAGAAACCTAAAAAAACACTCAAGAAAAGTACTGAAACTGATAGAAGAGTCAAGCAGAGTATTGGGATACAAGGTAAACATACAAAAATCAATTGAATTCCTCTACACCAACAAAAAGAACATCAGAGAAGAAATCACCAAATCAAACCATTTACAGTAGCCCCCGACAAGATAAAATACTTAGGAATAAATCCAACCAGAGACGTAAAAGACCTATACAAAGAAAACTACAAGACACTACTGCAAGAAACCCAAAAAGACTTTCATAAGTGGAAAAACATACCTTGCTCATGGATGGGAAGACTTAACATTGTAAAACTGTCTGTTCTCCAAAAGCTATCTATAGATACAATGCAATTCTGATCCAAATTCCAACAACATTTTTTAATGAGATGGAGAAAGGACAAAGTGGGAGGCCTCACTCTACCTGATGACAGTCAAAACAGCCTGGTACTTGTACAAAAACAGATACATAGACCAATGGAACAGAATTGAGAATCCCAACATAAATACATCCACATGTGAGCAGCTGATATTTAACAAAGACCCAAACTCAGTTAAATGGAGAAAAGACACTCCGTTTAGACAATGGTGCTGGCATAACTGGGTATCCATCTGCAAAAAAAAAGAAAGAAACAAGACCCGTATCTCAAACCATCCACAGAAACTAACTCAAAATGCCTCAAAGTCCTAAATATCAAGTCAAAAATGATAAAGATGATGGGAGAAAAAATAGGGACAATGCTACGAGCCCTAATGCATGGTATAAACGGTAAACTAAACATTACTAACAATGTAGAAGAGAAACTAGATAACTGCGAGCTCCCAAAAATCAAACACCTATGCTTATCCAAAGACTTCACCAAAAGAGTAAAAAGATTACCTACAGACTGGGAAAAAGTTTTTAGCTATGACGTATCCATCTGATCAGCGTCTGATCTCCAAAATCTACTTGATACTGCAAAACTCAACTACAAAAAGACAAATAACCCAATTAAAAATGGACAAAAGATATCAGCAGGTACTTCACTGAAGAAGACATTCAGATAGCTAACAGACACCTGAGGAAATGCTCATGATCATTAGCCATTAGAGAAATGCAAATCCAAATTACATTGGGATTCCATTTCATTCCAACAAGGCTGGCATTAATCCAAAAAACACAAAACAATAAATGTTGGAGAGGTTGTGCAGACTGGAACACTTCTACACTGCTGGTGAAAATGTAAAATGGTACAACCACTTTGGAAGTCGATTTGGCACTTACTTAAAAAACTAGAAATAGAAACACCATACCATCCAGCAATCCCACTCCTTGGACTATATCTTACAGAAATAAGAGCCTTTACATGAACAGATATAGGCACACCCATGTTTATTGCAGCACTGTTTACAATAGCAAAAAGATGGAAGCAACCAAGGTGCCCATCAACAGATGAATGGATAAATAAATTATGGTATATTCATACAATGGAATACTATGCATCAATAAAGAACAATGATGAATCCATGAAACATTTCATAACAAGGAAGGCATTATGCTGAGAGAAATTAGTTGCAAAAGGACAAGTATTGTATGAGACCACTATTATAAGAACTCTAAAAATAATTTAAACAGAGGAGAAAACATTCCTTGATGGTTTAGAGAGG